>NC_058023.1:5645366-5760366 GCF_019176455.1 Solea senegalensis
CCTTTTAAGTCAAAGAGTATTTTTTGCCACTTTACCTTGCTGTTAGACGGCCTTTTCTGACCATCAGTAAAGGTAAATCTTTTATATTGTGACTTTGGTGTAAAAACTCAGTTGATCAGATTTACTTTCGTGGCACAAACTTACCAAATGAGACAGCAGCAGACCAGGCGCTCCTGTTTTCCCAAGAGATTAAAACACTGATTTCCTCTATGGAGTTTGGTGCAGGAGAGTGAGCGTGGTCGTTTATGGTCAGAAAAAGCTGTCTAACAGCAAAATAAAGTGGTAAAACTATTCATATTCACGTAGACTCAGTTAGGTGAGCTATTTAGTAAGTGGTTAAATCCTTGCATCCCCGCTGGCAGCCGTGTTTTCAGCGAGGGTGTGTCTCAGGCCGGTCTCTCGGCGCAGTGCAGTCACTGCAAACCACTTAATTATAAACAGTAATGATCCTTTAATGTCGCTGTGAAATCGGCAGTGTAAGTGTTTTTTTTTGTTGGTTTTTTTAATTCTGGAACCAGTACAAGTCGACCTGTGGTTCCTTCCCTCTCATTGTTGTGGGCCACTGAGGCCCGTAGTCAGATAAACACCAGGTCTTCCTGTTGCAGGAGCCTGTTGGAATGTGTCGAGCAAGCTCTGCAGCTGAGGTAGGCCCCGCCCATCACCTCCAGCCTCTCCCCCGCCATCCCACATGAATTCACCTGAAATAAACCTGCTTCTTGTGCTGATTGATGTTGTCCTCGTGTGAATATCAGCTAATGCCGAGTCAGTGGGTTTGTGTTCATTCCCCGCTAATCCCCAACCTCAGACCCTGAACCCCCGCTGTCCCTCTTCGTGGACTGGATTTGGTGACTCAGCACAAACCCACTGGTTCTGAGCTTTGTGGGCTTTTTTTTGTCTGACTTCTTTTTTTTCCTTAATTACCATTATTATGATTTTTGTGGTGTCTAATTAAGGTTTTTTTTGTCTAAGTGTCGCTGTTACCCTGCCCTCAGCTTCTTCACCTCTGTTGTCCATCTTGTTGTCATGACGATGCTCTTGCATTGATTGCATGCTCTCTGTTGGATTCTGATTGTGTCTCCTTCTCTTTCTTTTATCCAGGAGTTTAACCATCAGGAGGGCGCCATCTAGTGATGTGAGTGTGAACCGCATGCCTGTAAACTATTCTTTCACAAATTGAATCATCATATAATTAGACTCAACAATAGACAGTGGACATTAAAGCTATATGACAGTTAGAGATGTATGAATGTTTAGCTACTTAAAGCTGAACAAGACAATTTTGTGTCATGACATTTAGGCCAAGAGAGTAAATTGAATATATAATGAGAATGAAGACACGCCCCCTAAGAAAACACACCCACAATGACATGACGATTGGGTCTCAGGCGCAGACACTGTGTCTAAAACGTTAGGGTAAGGGTTATGGTTTAGTGGGCGTGTTTTTGTGAGTGGCTGCACCTGCAAATGGACCTGGTGATTAAACTGGATTTTTGATCAGTGTGAAAAGGATATAACTGGACTATTTTAGTGTAGGTCAAAGAGCATTTGATCCTTTTCATGTTTCATGCATCAAAATGCATCTCTTTTATTCTCTCAAAGTGTGAAATGTGTTTGTGTTTTTTCCAGGGAAACAAGAAGAGCAGTCTCTTCAGTCCGTCCACAGCGTCTCTGCCGGCCTTCAGCTTTTTGTCTCCCAGCACAGAGGACAGTGACCTGACGCTGAGGCCGACCTGTACACTGGGCCCCGACAGCGTCGTCGCCACTGACTCCGCCTCCAACACAGGTACGACACACCCCAATCTGACGTCACATCACGTCACTGACATGTCAGCTTTTTCAGCACCTAAGACAAAATATATTCTCTTTAAGAAGCACTGACCAGGTGTTCAGCCAGTCAGGACATCAGACAGCGCTGCAGTGACCCATGTCTACCCGGGGGGGGTGCTGTAACGGCAGAAAAGAGGAAGGCCACCAGTGTCTCATCTCCAAAGCGAGAGACACCTCTATCCCCCGAATGGAGCACACTAAGGAAGCAGACTGAAAACTCTGTGAGTTCAAAAAGCCAAACACCTGTGTCCTCGATCATCTTGTGTGATTTAACCGAATAATAACTTTCTAATCTTTTGGTTTTGTGTTTGGGTCCTTTTTAAAAGTCTGTTTGTTTGTGTGTGTGTGAGTGAGAGACGACGAATCATGCAACCAAGCGAGATGTTGATTTGTGACGCACAGTTTCTGTCCTCCCCTTTTGTGTTTTGTCCCGTGTAACCCTTGACATTTTCCAGAGGGCTGAGTGTCATGGACTTCCTCCCACCCCTCAAGTCCATGTAAGTGTGACATCTAACAGCATGCCTACAAACCCACAGTCAGTACGTTTACATGGCAAGAATGAATTACACTGTAGGGCTCGTTGTACGTCGTACGTTTTTTCATCCCTTTCCATCCTGCTTTTTCATCCACATGGAACTGGCAAATTTGGGAAACTTAAAGTGATATTTTGGGAAAACAGGTCCCAGAGTGAAGAAATCTCAAAACGCCTTCCTTGTGTTTTTGTGTATACAACCAATACACAACTTCACAAAAACGATAATTCCCACTTCTTGCATCTTTGTCGACTTCGGAGTTTGTACGCAGCACACAATATTTTCTTGTTCTGTATTATAAGTATTTTTCTATGGCAGCGTAACATACAGGCCTGGCATAGTATGTATATATATATATATGTATGTGTATGTATGTATGTATATATATGTATATACATATATATATATATATATATATATATATATATATATATATATATATATATATATATATATATATATATATATGTATATATGAATATATATATATGAATATATATATATATATATCTATATATATATGTATGTATATATGAATATATATATATATATATATATATACATATATATACATACATATTCTCCAGACACTTCATGAAACCATTTATTTATTTTTGGAAAACCTTAAGAATAAAATAAGAAAAACGTCATTTCAGGAAACATGTTAGTCCGACTGAAATTGTCTTAAATCAAATTCCTCAAAGTCGGACTCACACGCCCAGAAAATGCTGCTGTTATGCGTGTATGTTCAGTCGGACAAGAGTGAGACTCAAGCTGGTCTGGGTGTTCTGTAAATGCACCACAGCTCCCACCTCTCTGGCTAGAACTTCATTAATTAGTAGAAGAAGCCGATACGCATAAGAATAAGACAATGGCGACAGAAACATGGCAAAATTCAGGTACGAGGACCTATTCGCTTAAAAATACCCAATTGTATAAGCTTGAGAGCATAAATGCAGTTTAACTGCATGTGTGCATGGAAACGTACTGAATGGCACTTGATCAATGGCAACGCTCTGATCACTAACACAAAAATCACAGGTTTACGCAACCTCATCAATCACACAAAAGAAAACGAACTATGACTTTTAAATGAAGTCCACAAATTCAATCACTCGTTGGTCGAAATGTAAGTGTGATGTGATGAATTTGCTGTGGTGTTTCTGTAGATGGGAGCGTGCTTCTCCAAAGTCTTCAACGGTTGTCCTCTAAACATCAACTGTGCTGTCACCTGGATTTTACCCAAGACAAGAGGTGAGGCAGTCATTTCTGATTCCTCCTTAATTATTGTTAATTTTATTATTGCCTAAAATTATAGTACAATTACTCATTTATTAGTACTATGATGAGTCCTGTTTTCTGCTCAGATCAATACCTGATTCTTGGAGCGGAGGAAGGCATCTACACACTGAACCTCAACGAACTTCATGAAGACACACTAGAGAAGGCGAGTCATTTAAATGATAAGTCGTGCTGTGTTGTGGACCTTATACTGTCCAAGAAATAGAGGAAGCTCTGGATACATTTCCTTAGTTAGTTTCCGTAGTATTCTAAAAAGGAAAATCAAATTACCTCAACAAAAACATCTTTATCAGCATATTGGAAATCAAATGTATGGACCAAACAGTCAAAAACGTGATGATTATGTTACTGAGAGTCTTCTCTTTCCCTCCACAGCTGCTCCCTCAGAGATGTACATGGCTGTATGTCATGAACAATGTGCTGATGTCTGTCTCAGGTAACAAACATGTAAATAATGGTTTTAGCCGGTGAATTAAAGTCACTTTATCATCATCAATACGCAATTTAGGACATCAGTGCAGACACACAAGATTGGTGAGACAAACCAGAAGTGTTGCCCAGTGAATGTTTATTAAAGTCATGCAGTTTTTGTGCATCATTTCATTTCATAATAAACTATTTGTGGAGATGGGAGGCATCAACCAAACATATCACGCCAAATTGTTATAAACACAGAATAATTTACTGTATATCAGTGGTTCCCAAAGACTGGGTCGGGACCCACAGATGGG
Organism: Solea senegalensis; assembly: GCF_019176455.1. Lineage (NCBI taxonomy): Eukaryota > Metazoa > Chordata > Actinopteri > Pleuronectiformes > Soleidae > Solea > Solea senegalensis. Next base: position 5,649,760 of record NC_058023.1, read on the forward strand.
TTGTGGGAGATTTTTTTCAGGTCCCCAAACAAATTAGTTGAATTCTCCCAGTCTTTTGAGTTTAGATATGTGTGCGTATGTCTTTAAAACACTTGCAAACAATAAAGTTTTACGTAATTTACCTAAAAACAGGTCTTGTAAATGTTTTGTTCACCAAGTCAAAATGATATTAGGTGTTACAGATATGGTTCTTGTCGGAATTGATATTGTGATTTGGGTCATCTTGCCAAAAAATCCATATAAAAGTTAGGTGAACACTCATCAACATGTGCGTTCCTGTAGGAAAGTCGTCCCAGCTTTACTCCCACAGCCTGACGACGCTGTTCGAGCAGAGAGGACATGTGCCCAAGAAACACGGCAGTCTGTCGCTCGGCACCAACCGCTTCACTGAGAGGATCAGCACCAGGTACGACTGGACTTAACCGGAGACGTTAAAGGGCTAATGTGGGATTTTTGAAGTGGGGTTGTGTGAGGTGACCATGCAAAGTCAAGTGTGTTGCATACAGGCTACGTGTTCTGAGAGGCTGCTGATTGTGGGCAGGCTTGAGCTCAGTAAGCAGGGCCAACCACTGCATCAGCTTAAGTGTAAGCCCTTTAAAGAAAGTGTTAATTGCCATTTTACAGCCTTTTCCAACAGGAAACTGAAGTGCAAGTCCCTCTGTAAACTGTTCACTCCCCACACCAAAGTCCATAGAGGAAATCAGCGATTTTACATCATATGCACATAGGAGGTGTTGACCCACTGCTGCCTCCATCAGCAAGTTCATATATGTTGTTTTTGATCTTCGGTGTTTGAACTCTTTCACAGAGAACTACGCAAACAACACAAACCTACCAAATAAGGCAGCAGTAGATCAGCAGCTCCTGTTTCCTTGTGAGCTTAAAATGCTGATTTTCTCTATGGGATTTGGTGTGGGAGAGTGAGGGGTTTTCAAGATGACAAAAACTTCCGTTTACTCTAATAGATACTGTCTAACAGCAATGGATATACAGTTTTCTTTACATATTGTACACTTAAGCTCTCGATTACATACAGTGACACTTCAAAAAGCCCTAACTATCCTTCAAGGAAAACATCTGTAGAAGTAGTGGTGCTGAACAGACAGTTAAAGGTGTATTCCCTCTTAAAACACAGGAAGTTCGCCATATCTGTGAAGATCCCCGAAACCAAAGGCTGTAGAACATGTAGTGTAGGTAAGTGAATTTAAGCAGAGTTTATTTTATGTTTATTTATTTATTTATTTATTTATTAACAACAACTCCCCCTTCTGCTCTTTCTGTGTCTCTCAGCAAGAAACCCATACACAGACAGCACGTTCCTGTGTGCGGCTGTCCCGTCCGGCCTGGTTCTGCTGCTGTGGTATGAGCCTCTGCAGAAGTTCATGCATCTAAAGGTTTGTGCATGCATGCAAGAGTGTGCGTGTGAATGTGTGACCGGCATAACAGTAGTTTAAAGTGCTTTGAGTGGTCGACAAGATGAGACAATTGTTACATGAAATCAAGTGATGAGTCGTGGCTCTTGAGTTAAAAAAGTTAAAATCTGAGTTACATCTGAATGTGTTTTCTGTCATTTAAAATAAGTCTCTTACATAAAAGGTCAATAACAACCAACTTAAACTTTTCTTTACTATTTTCCTTTCTTTTCCCTGTATTATGAACATTAATACCATCACAGTGTCTCAGGCTTTGTGTATTTGTTTATATATTAACTTATTCTTTTCCAAAACACTTTGTTTCACAGTTATAAACCAGGTTGCAGTGTGTAAAGTCAGGCATTGTCTTAGAAACCCATGTTTTGATGCTGTGGTTTGCTGTATCAGAGTAAAACTCATCCCTAAAAGAGACAAGAACGTTATACACTGTTTTAATTCAAACTGCCTACGTGTCCTGTCTTTATCAAAGAACATCAGCATCTCTTGACACGTGTAGACCATCTACATTCGTACCATCATGTGATGTAACCTGACTGCTGTTATTTTCCGTGCAGCACATGGCGATAAAGCTCCCCGACTCTCTGCCGGTGTTTGAGCTGCTGGTGTTGGTGACAGATGAGTTTCCTCAGCTGTGCGTTGGTGTGAGAGACTGTAGCAACGGGAAACCTCCGGCCAACCAGCAGCTGAAGTTTGACATCATAGAGCTGAACGGAACGCCCGTGTCAGTGCCAGGTACGAATGACCTTTTTGTCAAATTTGGTCCTTGAAACGAAATTGTTTGGGTTCTCACCTGCTCTCAAGTAACTTCTCCTCTCGGTGTGTGTGTGTGTCTGCAGATTGTGGAGCACTTAGGGCAGTGCAGGTGACACAACTGGACAGAGACACTGTCCTCATCGCAGTAGAAAGTAAGTCATTTTAGCCGGACGAAGACAATAATTCGGTTTTCTTAATGTCATGTAAACACGTTAGTCCGACTAAAATCGAGAAAGTCTTAACGTACCTGGATAATTTGATTCATAGTCCGATTACTGCATCGGACTTGGCTTTCTGCACATGCACCAAAATCTACAGCCTTAGCTCGATTTAAATGTGCACGTAAACGTGTACGTGTTTCCCAAACTTTGTGTATGGGGACCTACTTTTAAAGATGGCAAACAAAGAGCACATTTCTGAGTTATGTAGCGACTAATTCACAGACTTGTCTGTATATACAACACATATAAATCTTAAATAAAAACAAATTTGCTTGGGGATCCCAAAAGAAATCTCCCAAGACCCATCTGTAGACCCTGCTCCAGTGTTTGGGAATCACTTCTCTGATTCATCCAACTACCCCGATGTAGCATCTTAGCATGCTGCGTCCTAACTTTAATGATTGTTTGTTGTACAGAAACAGTTCGCATCGTGAACCTCTGTGGGCTTCCGTCCAAAGAGCTGGCTGCTGAAATGGTCTTTGACTTCCCCATTGAAACACTAGGTAGGCATATTCATGTGAAAAACAAACAAAACACTGTGAGTGAGACTTGACGCCCCCTGCTGATATGTTTGTGACATTGCACGTCGTTACAGTGTGCTTACAGGACAGCGTCCTGGCGTTCTGGAAACATGGACTTAAAGGGAAGAGTTTTCATTCAAATGAGGTAAGATTCACCGCGTGTCAGACTCGGACTCATCTCGTGTCCTGTGTGTGTTTTCCCGCTCAAATATGCAACTTCTGTTTCCCTCACCTTTATCTGCAGACAACACAAGAAATAACAGACGAGAGTCGCGTGTTCAGAGTGTTGGGAACAAACAGGTACGTTAATCTGAACATATCGGTGTCGCTCACTGTCCATGTTAGTGAGTGTGTCTTCAGACTTTGAGTTATTTTAAACATGCTTCCCTTATTTACAAGGTGTTACATGGGTTTGCCCTATTTAACTTTGCAAGTCTGTCTGCTATTTCAACGTTTTCCTACTGCATTATTCTCACTATTGTAGCCGTGGAGCCATGTCCATGCCATTCGGCGTCCTTTTTGCATGCTTCTGTGTTTTTAAATTCTCACCATTCGACAAAAAAAGCCAGTCCAATGTTTACTCGACAGCTGTTTCTGCAACGGTTTTCTCTGCTTCTGTTTCGCCAACGCTCTGACATGATGAACTAAAATCTAAAGTCTAAAATAACGCTATGCCTGCCTTGATTTTATAGCCGCTAACTGACTAAGGGGTGTACGTGTATTACCGTGAAGCAATTCACGTTTTATGTAAGATCGGAGACTGCCTGAGTTTTGCACTAACCCCAGATCCCAATCTCCTTGCAATAAGACATTTAACCATCACAATGACTCCAAAGCTGTTAAATTAGTCTAAAAATCCTGCATAGTTCTCCTTTTGTTATGATAATCAGTCTATGATGCTGATCATTCGAGGTCTGATGCTTCTGACCTTTGGCCCTTTGCCATACGTCTTTGATTGATGGTGTTCGGATAAACCGTGAGGGTGTTTCCTTCCCCCTCTCTTTTGTTCAGGGACATCATCCTTCAGAGCACACCAACCCATGACCCGTCAGCACTGAGCAACCTGTACATCCTCACCGGACACGAGAGCAGCTACTGAGAAGAAAACGAGATGTCGTTTTCTCCTTTCAAAAGTGGCGTCCATGCGGACTGAAGCTGTAGCAGACACACACCGACGCACAACTGATCACTCCACCTCTCTGCTGTGAATGACTAACGTCAGTGTGGGGACTCAGTTGTCCACTCAGACTCTGTTCTGTGGGGGCAACAAGACTGCGAAACACTGAGAGACTCTCTAACTCGTGAGTTGTCCTAATTAAAACTGCAAAAGCCAAGATTCTCGCGTAAAATCAAGTCGCCCTCATCCAACATGAACCGCTGCTCTCAGTACAGACCATGTGATGCGTTCCATTTACATCGGAAGTCGGAACTGGGAGTGACGTCACCTCTGATTTGACCGCGATCAAGTCAGAAAAAAATCATTAACACGGACACTTATAGCGTTGCCACATGTCCACCAGTACAAATTGGACAGTACTATGTGAACGACTGACTTAATCTGAAACAAATAGGACAGACGTGGAAATATTCATATATTATATCTGTTTCTTTGCCAAAAAGGAACGCCCACTCTTTCTCTGCCTCCAGTGATGTTCCAGACTGAGTTAAATGCTTAATTAATAGCAAAACCATCCTAGTCTTTCACGTCACTTCATACAGGGTTATTATGGAATTACTGATCAATAATGTGACTGTTGTTCACAGACACTTGCGTCTAAGACAATAGTTTTGTTTATCTCAATATCTTTCTATAGATCCATGGAGATTAAATAGAGTTGCCAGAAAAACAAAGAACTCAATAAAGTGCTATAAAGTTTTGTAATGCTGATGATTAGCTGTTAGCTGTCTTGTATAAAGTACCTAGAAGGGATACATGAGTAAAAGTACCAGTATCTTACCAGAAAATGACTTTGGTACAGTTTTTAGGATATTACTAAATTAAAAGTCTTTAAGTGTATGACATTTACTGTACTTAAGTATGAAAAGTAATTTCTGATATAAAATGTACTTAAGTTTTAGAAGTAAAAGGATGGAAAAAGGGATTTTTTGATTGAGCGATGGTAGCTCAGTGGTAGAGCGAGTCGTCTCCTTGAAGGTTGTGAGTTCAATTCCCAGCTCCGCTAGTCCACATACCGATGTGTCCTCGGGCAAGACACTTAACCCCACGTTGCCGTGTGAATGGCTATGAAAGGAGTGTGATAGAAACATGCACTGTATGTATGGGTGAATGGCAAAACTATACTGTAAAGTGGTTATCAAGTCTAAAAAAGCACTATATAAATACAAACCATTTACCAACTCCTCTTCTGATTTTATTTGGTAGTAACGAGTAAAGAAGATAGTTAGGGGAGATGTTTTGGAGTCAAAGTACTTTCTTTTTTAAATGTGAAGTAAAAGTTGCGAGAATTATAAAAGTACAGATACTTAGATTTTGTACTTACAGTACAACACTGGCTGTTAGCACTCAGAGGAATTTCAGACAGCTGCATTTCCCTCCAAATCCCTAAAAGGGAGCATTTATTGACCGGTTAGTGTGATGCTAACTGTGCTGTATGTATGTACGTTTACCTGCCAGCACAATACTAAATGGACTAATGTACATGTTATGTATCATGTTTGGAGTTTATAGATAGTACAAGAAAATAAACCATCAGAACCTTATCTTGTTGAAGCTTGCTTACAAAGCACATTAGCTTGAGCTAAGTGTTAACACTCGAGCTTAGCTAATTGTCTAGAATGTTTTCATACTTTTATCTAAAACCATTTTGATTCAGGAAGCCACATCTTTATGTACCTTGAAGATTGTGAATGTGTGAGCTTAGCATTCAATTTTATGCTCCAGCGGGTTTCAAGGGCCAAACATTTCTGAATGTAAAGGGTCATTTCAAAGCAGTTAAAAACCTGCGCGTGTCAAACACAGCTTTAACACCTGTTTTAACTCACATAATAGACTAAAAGTTAATTTGACTCAATGCAGTGCCATAACAAGTGAATGCAAATGTATACTCCTGCTTGTTTGACCAAATTGTACATTCCACTACATTAGTTGTGTGTGTAATGGTATTTAATTTATTTGTAAAAAGACAACTGTATTAGTAACACTCACCTCTCTCTCCCTGAGAGATACTTGAAAGACAATATGCATTGATTTTGTTTTTTATTATTATTATAATTGTGATATATTTAGCCCATATACAATGCAGTGTGCTCTTACACAATGGAGGGATTGTACTTCACAAAATAAAGATTTTAATATTCTTCAAAGCAAAAGCAGAATTAGTTTCAGTTTTTGTATGCTTTATTGTGAATGGATAAAACATATGTATTTAAAATAATGATAAATAAACAAATAATGATTATTTTCATTATGGATTAATTTGTTTTTTGCGATTCATCGAGTGCCCGTTTGTCAAAATGTCAAAATACTTTAAAAAATGTCGATCAAACCTGGAAATGATGATGTTCTTGAGTCTTTCTTTTTCCACAAAACAAAATTATTCAGTTTTAATGATTTCTTTGTTATATGGTGCAAATAAACCAGAAAATATTCACATTTAAGATGCTGAAAAAAGCCATAATAGTTGATGATTAATTTATCAACAAACCAAAACATGTAAACATTACAGCATCTCCACATTAAAGAACACAAAAAACAATTTACAAGGCAAAGAAAAAACTTCCATCAGTATGTGGGTACTAACATTCTTTCTGCAGTTTTGTCCCTTTAAAAACAAATAGAGGGCACAGATAAGGAGGCAGATGGAATACCGGATCAAAGGCAACGGTTTAAGTTTTTTCTTCTTTTTTTTTTATATTAATTTTACTTTATTAATGTCTTTATCTGTTTTGCAAATGCACACGTTCAAGTTATTGATATCAGTTATTTGAAAAGACTGGGTTGATACGCACTCCAGTACAGTAGGTGGCGGTAATGCGTCTCAGCGCTGCTCGCAATAAAACAGGAAATAGATTAAACGGCAGCAGCGCCATTTCACATTTCATTCATTGGCGTTAAGGCCTACTTCACTTTATTGGTGAGTTTTGAGTTTTAACGATTCGATGGGAACGTGAAATACCCTCTGGGGAGTTGACTATGTGGAGCTGTCACTGTGTTGCTGAAATAAATATTTTTCATAGACGTGTATGCTGAAATAATGGGCGAACGTTTGCAGTGACTTATTAGCCAGCTAGCTGTTTTAGCTTCCTGAATCCCAACCCAAGCGAACGCCATTACAATAAACTCTGGACGCACTGCGCACCTAACGCTATTTCCAGAGGTTTATAACGAGCGAGTTAAGTGGTAACTGGCAGTTAATATATGTTAATATTGGACGAAGATGTGTTAGCAAGCTAGCCATGCTAGCTAAACATTGCACTCTTTAACGGACTAACTTGTCTAACTTGATATGTTTCTTAAAATGTATGGGGAAGTAAATGCGTAGTTTCATGGTTTGCAGAGAGAGCCCCGGCGATATTAATATTTAAATGGTTTTGACAACTTGACACCACTTAGTTTGAAGCTGTGTTTCGTCTAGCATCCAAACATACGTATTTGTGTCTAATGCAAATTTTATTTTTCGAAGGGGCAAACTGTCACAAAAGCATGGGAGCAAATGTGTGCATCATATACAGTTGACAATGCGATTGCCACTTCTGTACACAGACACCGTTGGAAAATTATTCAGAACTTAATTTTTCTTCAAAAAAAGTCCTCAAATGTTATAATATATATTATATAATATATATATTAATATATATTCCCAGTCTCTGGGAATAACATCACTATCTCATATGCCTTCGTATGAACCGGCATTGCAGCAAATGACTTGGTAATTGCCAGTTTTTGGTGTAATAACAAAAATAAACTTGACCAACTTATGAAACCAGTGGAGGGCAGCATTGCACAGTATGCTATTAGTTATTATTAGAAGAAGACTATGTATTATTACGTTACATGTAATTTAGCAGACGCTTTTATTGAAAGCGACTTACAAGGGAATTGAGTACAACCTGGAGTTGATTGCGACCATGAAGTCTTTTGAGCACAGGGTACCAGTCTTAACCACTGAGCTACCCCAGCCCATTTAAAGCTTCTCTAAAGCTGTTACAAACAGTATTAGTTTTTGTGTTGGTCCGTAATATGTTGATTATGTCCAGGAACCAACATTTGTCAGTTGTAATGTTTTCTTTGTCAAATGAAGCAATGAAATCAGAACATATTCACTTTTAACACGCTAAAAAAAATCACAAAGCTTGTTTTAATTAATAAATAACTCTAAAACAGAATAAAAATAGTGATTAATTAAGTAATCACTTTTTTGCAATCAAAAGACTCGGTTGTATTAAACTTTATTTTTGCTTGGTGTATCTAAAGCACTCGTAGTAGGAATAATCTATTCAATAGCACCAATTTATGGTTTGCTGACAGTTTGAAGTAATCATGTTCATAGTTATACACTTGTAAATAATGTGTTTTTCTAAACCCTTCAGGATACACAGAATTTCACCATGGTGAAAATTTTTATCGGCAACCTCTCCTGCAACACCACACCCGATGAGCTGCGCGAACTCTTTGAGAAGTATGGCAAAGTGTCCGAATGTGATGTTGTCAAAAACTATGGGTTTGTGCACATGAATAGCATTACCGAAGCGGAGGAGGCCATTCAAAACCTCCATCAGCACCAGCTGCACGGCTGGCGCATGAATGTGGAGATGAGCAAAGGGAGGCCCAAATCTACCACCAAGCTCCATGTCAGTAACATCAGTTCGGACGTCACCACTGATATGCTGCGGGCCAAGTTTGCGGAATATGGCACAGTGGTGGAGTGTGACATAGTGAAAGACTATGCCTTTATACACATGGAGCAAGTGGAGGATGCCATGGAGGCCATCAGTAAGCTGGACAACACGGCCTACAAAGGTGAACTCCTGGCCAGCGGAAACTGGTTTCTTTACTGTCTGTAGATTCGAAATTGGATTTTGTTCTGTCGCCAAGTAAACACCGCTAGCTGATAACTTGAGCACAGCAAAAGAAAGTTTGAATCACTGTTGCCTTCATTGAGCAGGTGGACTGAAAGTAATCAGTTTTAAGTTTGCCAGTCACTTGTAAAACCCTGGACAGTGTAACTGGTGAATAGACATCGGCATGTAACCACGTGCACCTGGCACTGAAGGTTGTTTCGCTTCGCTCAGTGATGTTCGGCCAAATGCTTTGAACGTGCTTTTAGACGGTAAGAGCCTTTTCGTGTCACAACCCTGCGGTCTCATGCGTTTCTTCTCTCTCCTTACAAGGCAAGCTGATGAGCGTACAGCTGTCCACGAGTCGGCTTCGCACTGCCCCGGGAATGGGAAGTCATACCGGCTGCTATGTCTGTGGGAAACATGGTCACTGGTCGAAAGATTGTCCAGTCGATCGGAACGGTAGCAGCGACGACAGCATGGGAGGTCGCAGTGGCCGAGCCCCCCCACGCGGCCCCCCTGGTTATGGCAGGGGTGCCTACGGAATGACCCCTCCTCCAGCGGCTGATTACATGGGTGGCTCTGCGTATAGTGAGGGTAGTTATGGAGGTGGAATTCCGCCACCGCCACCCCCTCCTCGGAGGCTTAGCGGCTATGGCTCTGAGGCAGGGAGTAGGTATGCAAACAGAGCTGCAGGCTCCTATGCTGAGAGGTCATCCGCTTATGATCGTGACCGTCCCTATAGCAGTGTTGATTATTATGAAAAGTACAGAGCTCGGCCATATGGCTCGAGTTATTTCGAGGAACGCCGCATGTCCTATATTCCTCCTCCCCCACCTCCCCCTCCTTCCTTCTCAAAGCTTCCCTCTAGTGTAGATCCATACAGGCAAATGCCTCCAACGTCGTCGGTCGATTCAACTGCCGCATACTACGCACGGGACCGCAGCCCGATCCAACGAGTGCCAGACCCTACTGGAGGCTACACCTACGAGCGAACACGGCTGTCACCGGTGTCCTCCAGGACCTCCTACACTGCTCCACGAGCCAAAGATCCTTACGCGTCGCGATACAACCCGTACTAAAGCCATGGCGCTAAGGTGAGCAACATGGTAATGACGATCTACGTGGAATTAGGAGCTTTTGCTGCTAAATTATATGGGTAATGCTGTGCTGCGGACATTTGGGGATTAAACCGTCGTTTCTGAAAAGGGATTGCTTTGCTCTCTTTATAGGTCTATTTGTGAACTGCGGGACTTTGCTGTTATATCTTCGAGCTACGTGATTTCATCAGTCTGTGCGATGTGCAGGAAACCATACAAGATGTGGGAATTTGGGTTTGGAAAGTGGCATCTTGTCTTTTCAGACCATTTGCATATTCTGTTTTCAGTAATGTTACACGAACTGCCCTGTCTAACATTTATATTGTATAAAAAACAAAAACTTTGCTCTGCAGGTTCAGCTCGGTTTTTAGCCATGTTTGTTTGTTTTTCTTATTTGTTCATTATGTGTAGCAAATGTAACAAATGTGGATTGTTCAGCTTTTGGTGATTATTCAGAAAAAAGCTGGATTTATAACTATGTGAAGAGACAATTATTACATATATATATATATATATATATATATATGTATGTATATATATATATATATATATATACATCTTGCTTTATGCACAGGCTTTTACTATCACACCCTAGGCTACACTGTAGTTCTTCTCTGGGGTTTAACGGCAGTTTGCATCTATGATGCAGAATTACTGCCATCTTCTTGAATTAGAAAACTCCTTCACCACCTAGTCCATCATATTCTATGTCCTCTCCTCCTTCCCACCCTTTTCTTGAAATGCACCTTTTTAAATAGTAACTACATGCTGCTTGTATTTTACCTTAAACGATACTGATTGTTACTCATTTGCCCGTTAACGCTCTGCATTTACTATAAACCCAGCTGACATGTTTTGGTTCCATTTATTATGGAACACTTGCTTTATTTTTTTAAATTGGGTTGCAGGGTTACCTGGTTTAATTAGCCAGATCAGTTGCTTGTAGTTCAGTCGAGCCTGAACTTGCTCCTAATCTGAGTCAGTTTTATGGATGTAAGTAATTATTTTCATTGTACATTAATCTCTTGATTGTTTTTTATTAAACGTCACTGAGGAGCCAAAAAAACAACAACCAAAAAAACACACTGAAACATATTCATAATTTATCAAAAACATTTAGTGTAGCACACGAATGGACATTGTTTCACTTTTTAAGAGCAACAAAATCCACATCCATTCAACTGACTCAGCCTAAGTCAGAAAACTGCATCACACTGTGAGAGAAAATAAGAAATAAATGATCTCAAACATTCCAGCATATTTTTTTTTAATTAAATTTTATTTAATTGTGTTTACGAAATAGAATAAAGAGAAAAATCTTTCGAGAATAAAGTAAATTATTATTAAAGCAAAATCTCACATGATCAACCTGCATCAAGATGAGAAACGTGGAGCATTTTCGTGAAGTTACAAAAATATAGAAATACTTTGCACCACATTATCAGGACTTTTTTTATTGTGTAATATTATGACTTTTTTAATATTATGACTTTATTCCTATTACTCAGTCATTGAATGCTGGTCAGTGTGTGATCAATAAATCCTGATTTTTTTCCTGCTTAAACATGTCAAAATGGCTGCCGTGTAAAGGGCCCATCGGCTGGCGAGCATTTTGTGTGAACAAGACATAGCTATTTTCTTCCCACTGGTGATGTTTATAAAACCTCTGTGTCTTTGGTTTTAGTCTGGGGTGGATATGTATTGTATATCCATGTGTATCACATCATAGGCAGATGGAGAAACATGAGGCAGAACTCGAGACTCTGGGCTGGACAAGTTAGCAAGGCGTGTTTTTCTTTGTTGAACATGTTTGTTTTGCATACAGGTGGATTTGACGTTTGTATTTTTCTTACTAGCTGTGAAAGTACCAGCATACATTAAAAAAAAGAAAATCTGAAATGAATGTGATTTTTATTAAAGACAACAACTTGGTCTTGACATTTTTTGTTTTTGTTTGAAAGCTTGTTTGGTGGCATCTCCTTGGATGTGTATGAGTAGTGTGGGTCTCACTGACTGCTAACATTAACTCCATTTAGTTTAGTCAATCAGGTCCAACGATCGTCTTGAAACAAGCAAAATCAAAATTGATCTTGGTCAGCATTTATTTGCTTATTTACACCAGTGACCAGTGTAACCTGCCAAAATGGACCATGGGAACTTCTAATTGTTTGCTTCTTGGAGCCATATTTAAGGGTTAAATGGTTAAACGTTGTTTTTATTTGTGCTGATTATATAAGAAAAAAATGCTATTATTGTGTGCTTTTGAAACACTGCTGTTAAAAAAATATACATTTATTTTTTAGACTCTTGAAAAGTTTGAGGGTAAAATAACTCGGGTGCTAAGACGTAATTTAAATATAGTGTATGTTTTCTGTAATTTAACATCAAGGCTGAGCAGTCATGCTGAATTTTATTTTTAAAACAAGGTATTTGGAAAATAGGTTTCATATGAAACACAATAAATCTACAATATACACTTTGTGTGTTGGTCAATTTACATTCACCAACTTGAGGTCAACAGATTTAATTTATATATTTATTTGTTTTATTTGGAAGGAGAAAGTGACAGTTTCTGGTTCTGCTGAGTGTTTTTTTAATTATTATTGTTGTTTACAAAATATAACAAATAGACAAGGACAATAGCAGAACTTGGGAGCAAAATAAAAATAATAAGAATAAAATAATACACATGTATACAAAATAATATAAGTTATAAATAAGCAGATAAAAGCAAGACAGTGGGACAAACAAAACGATATATTTGAAATGGGCCTTTTGGTTTTCAACTGAAGATACTGAAGGTATAATTCAAAAGCTCTGTCTTTTCCTCATAAATAAGAAGCTTTGCTAAAAAATATATATATATAATATAGTTGATTACAAAAGACTCCTTTGTGGGTTTTGTATTGGTCTTTTACTTGAGGTCACCAGCAGATCTTCCCTTCGTTTACGCGATTCCTCGAGTCTCGCGTTAACTTACTCCGGCTGCTGGTTTCTCCCCCGAGAGAGTTAACCGATTAGCCGCGCTGTTCCATATTTAGCGTGGTGCTAACCTAGTCACGAGCTGCGAATGTGGTAGCAGAAGGCGCCATTTCATTCGAGGAACCGACACACTCTCACACACGCGCTACAGCTGCGGAAGGTAAAAAAGAATTCATAAAATGCATAAAAGCCTGAGCTTGTTAGCTTTTTCCCGTTCAACTCTAGCCTAAGATAATGTATCTCTCGAACAAATGGAGCTCCTGTTTTACGCATGGGTGCATGCTAAGCTAATATAACACAATAGGCGTGCAACGTAACGTTGGCAGCACATTATGTAACTTCTATCAGCGATTAAACCAGTGTCACCAGGCTGTTAAACGTTAAATCGTCGCCAGTCTTTACTACGTTAACGGCAGCTACAGGTATAGAAAGAGTTTCAAAGCCACAATGCTAATGCTGTGAATGGAGATGAACGTGTCTTCATCTACAGAGATTCATCAAGGGATGCAGGCCTTATCATGTTCCCTTAACATAAGCCTAAGCATAAACCAGCCTGTAGGTCTACAAACAGCTGCAAATACACCAGTTATATGTCGTCGCAAAAACGTATAGTAAAGGATAATTGTGCATTTAGCGAACTGTCAAGTGCTTAAAGTGAAAGGGAGGCACATGAATCCCTACTATCATATGCTAAATTCCACTTTTATTTTGTGATGTCGCTTTGGCACGCAGGTATTTTGTATTAGAGCAGCAACAATTAATACAAATGATCTTATCAATGAATCGGTTTCTGATTTTAGCTACTTCAATGGGATCATGTTCAGCTTTCTGGGGTCCTCTATGACACTCCACTATTAATTAGAATAAAAAGAGTCAAATAAGGAAAATAAGTAGTACCTGTTGCTCTAAATTAGAACCTTGGGATTTATTTGTAGCAAAGAAAACAAATAAAAATCTTTTTTTTTGAGTGAAAATCAGACTGGGAAAAAAAAACAGAAAATTGGCTTCAGTTACTTTAATGGCTGTCAGGCATATTGTAACTTGTATAACGCAATTTAATAAATAGAAATGATTTTAAAAAACAAAACAAAAACTAAGGTGATTTAGTTGAGTTATAAAACCTGTAAAGGATGTACTGGAGCGTATTTTCTTTTGAATCAATCTTAACTAAGTACCGTCAGATAAAAATAATGATACTTCAAGTAAATTATCTGGGCCAGATTTTGATTTGGTTGATAGATTTCTGGTATCAATCTCCATTTCTTCTTTTCCCACAGTGACAGATCAGCTCCACCATGGTGAAAATATTCATTGGGAACTTGTCGTCAGAGACGACGTCAGAGGAACTTCGCTCTCTCTTCTCCCAGTATGGCAAGATTGCAGAATGCACTGTGGTCAAGAACTTTGGCTTTGTGCACATGGATAGCAAAGCAGAGGCAGAGGAGGCCATACGCAACCTCCACCACTACGAGCTCAACGGTCAGCCCATGAATGTGGAATTGAGCCGTGGCAAGATGAAAGGATCCACCAAACTGCACGTCGGCAACATTGCCTGCACCAACCAAGAGCTGAGGGCTAAGTTTGAAGAGTATGGTTCTGTGTTGGAGTGTGACATAGTAAAAAACTATGCTTTTGTTCACATGGAGAGAATGGAGGATGCCATGGAGGTCATTAATCATTTAGACAACACCGCGTTTAAAGGTGAACTCTCGGGATGGGCTTCATGGGGAGTTAACACTTGATTAAACATAAAGAATATATCACTCTGTTCTTGTAAGTTTACAGGTAAGTTGCGGATGCGCTGCAGGTAAGAAAAAAAAAATAAGGGGACAATGGTAAGTTGAAGAGAAATGATAGGCCTACATTCTTTTTTTTTTATATATATTTTTTAAAGCTGGCATCCGTAATATTGTTTGTAATTTTCATTTGTATTGTACACAATTATAATGTGCAGTACGTGATGTTCTGCCGGGGTCACACTTATTCCAGTTGTGCGGCTATTGTCAGTTTAATGCCGGGAAGTTCATGGCGTTTGTTTAATTCGGCAAATCTAAACTCACTTTGAGCAGAATGACCATCAAGTGTGTTTATTCATGCGTTCTTTTTAGCGCGGTCATGTATTCTGGGTTAAATGCGGAGTAGTGATGTGCGCATCGGCTCTGACGTCACTTGGAACCTCACTGACTTCCGTTATAATAATTTTAATTTCTCTTGGGTACAATTAGTTTTTATTGTTGACGTATAAATATCCTCATATTTACCTGGTTCTCCTCGGGGTGTAAAAATGTTATGGATTTCAGCTTTAATAACTGTACTTTCTAATGTTCCAGTCATAGGCCATGTTTCATTGCTCAATTGGCGTGTAATGTAGATTTTTAGCACACGAATACACAAGGAGAACTTTGTATGCCAGAAAGGTAATGTCTGGTTATATTATATGGTACAAATGCAGACAAAAATCCTTATTGAGTCTTTTCTTTTTAAGGCAAACTGATGAGCGTGAAGCTTTCGACTAGCCGCCTGCGTACTGCGCCGGGAATGGGAGACAGATCGGGTTGTTATCGTTGCGGGCAGGAAGGCCACTGGTCCAAAGAGTGCCCTCTTGACCAAAATGGCCACCACAGAAACGGCTCAGAGTCTGATGGATACGATGCCCCGAGATTTGGCGGGCGTGGTCGCAACAGGGGTTATAATCCAGACTTCACTGGCGATCCAGATTACGGTGACGGCTATGCTCCTGTACCTGTTTATTCCGGTGGTTCTGGTCACGGCAGCATGCCAGGGTACAGACGGGGCGCAGGGTACGAGAGTGCAATGAGATACGGGCCGCCCCCAGGTTATGGAATAAACCCTGTTGCTGATCATAGCATGGCTCGGATGTACGGCAGCGAGGCGGGATACCGGAGCACCGGCTCATACTATGGCGCGGTTCCACCCTACCCGACGCGGCGGTCGCCTTACGAGGAACGGGATCCGTACGGGGTCGTGGACTACTACGAGAAGTACAGGGCCAATTCATACGGAGGCAGTTATTTCGAGGAACGGCGCGCTGTCCCCTTGTCTGCTCCATCAACCGCCGCCACGCCTATCATGAGGGAACGTCTTCCTCCCTCTAGCCATAACCCATACCAGTGCCCTCCCCCTCCTCCTCCACCAGCTTCAGTCACCTCATACTATGCACGTGACCGGAGTCCGGTTCGGAGAGCACCTGCTGAGGCGGAAGGATATTCATATGATCGTACGCGCATGCCCACGGTGACGCCCATTCCAAGGAGCTCTACCTACGACCATTCGCGGGATGCCGGTGCGGAGCGGCCACGATATGCATACTAACCCGTGTCCTACAACGTCTCATGAGGGGTGGTTGATATTTAGCAGACAGGCTAGTCTAAGTAGAATAGGAATAACTAAAAATTAAGCATAACAAATTCTCATTGGTAATGTTTATACAAGACGTGAAGGTAGCAAGATTATGGTGGGAGTAAATAGATTTCAAATCATCCCATGACGAGATTTCAGTAGTAATAGTTAAATACAGTCACATCATGCTGTCATCTCATTCCAGTTTATACTACAAAAAGCAGTAATCAAACTTAAATGTCCAGTCCAGTGCTGTTCATCCTATTTACATGTTGTGGTATTGGTGCAGTGCTTAATGGTTTAGTGTAGTGTGCAGATTTCGTTTGGTATCCATTTGTGATATTGTAAACCCAAACAAAAGAAAATGGCCTCTCTGAAAGTATCAATGTCCATACACTATGTAGGCTCATTTTATAGAAAAAACCATTGACTCATGCATGTTTTTAAAGGTGAGTCTTGGGGTTTCAGCAATTCTATTTTTCTAAGTTCTTTTCAGCAGCTGCTCATCTCTTTACTGTCCGTCTGTGTTGTAAGTTTACATTGTTGGTTCATTTTTGAAGCACATGGAAAAAGCTAATCCCATTTCTGTTCACTTCACTAACCTGTGGACTTAAATGTATGACAGACCTGCACAGGAAGAACATGAACATTTGCATTTACATTTGCAACAATGCATTTGTTACATACAAAATTGTTTATGAAGCTGTGATTAACTCACTTGTGATCATTTTTTTACAGTCACATTGCTTGTATTTTTTTTTTTTAATTTCCTCTTGTGTTGAAAGTTGGGTTTCAAATTTTAAACTTGTAGTTTCATAAGATGATCTTAGTTGCCTGTGCTGTCTGTCTTGATTTCTACATATTGGGTTACAATTAAAATCTGTCTAAAGACTGTGACTGTTCAATGTGATGAATCCTCTGGTATTCTGGTCCATGTAAGTAACCGATTTAATTTTTGATTAAATAGAAGGTTGCCACAGAAGTAGTTTTTTGTTTGTTTGTTAATGCACTCATTTATTGTTAGTTTCAAACAGAATCTTAAATTAAACACACATACTTTAAACTGATAAAGGTCATAACTTAGGAAACGTATACATTTAGAATGTGATAAACTGGCATCTGGTCTAGGGTGTACCCTGCCTCTTGCCCTATGTCAGCAGGGATTGGCACTAGCGACCCTCGTGTGGAAAAAAAAGTGGTAGAAGATGAATGCCCCCTAATTGACCAAAAAAACGCGAACTACGGTTTCTGTCCCATTGCATTCAACAACAGTAAACGGTAACTAAAGAAGAGTTCTCAAACTTGCGGACCCTCAATCATTTTAATGTGGCCCTCCATTTAATATAAAGTCATTATTTCTTGTCAGATTTTTATTTACGGATTCATTTTGCATCATAAATCAAATTTGTATTGTAAACTATCTTTCTATAACAAAACACTTTTTTTGTAATATCACAGATATTGTCATATTATGTTTTTTTCCCCCAAAAAAGTTTGACTTTTTCCACTTCATCTGCCCCTCCTGACCAGACTTAACAGTGAGACTCCTGATCCAAAGCATTGAC
Source organism: Solea senegalensis (assembly GCF_019176455.1). Taxonomy (NCBI): domain Eukaryota; kingdom Metazoa; phylum Chordata; class Actinopteri; order Pleuronectiformes; family Soleidae; genus Solea; species Solea senegalensis. The sequence continues at coordinate 5,667,713 of NC_058023.1, forward strand.
ACTACTCTTCTCCTTGTTATTACAATTGTCATGGGATTCAATCCTTTGAATCCTTTGTATATTTGAGTAAACAAGATGTAAATTGGGCAAATGTGCACAATATCACACATGTCAACTCAAGTGAAACACAAACATGACAAATATCCTTTCCATTAAAACCCTTGAAAATGGGTAAAATAGCACAGTGTGATATAAATGTGTCAATGAATTGCATAATTAAATGACCAATACAATTCCAGTTCATGTGGAAATGGTCCAACTCCACTGCTTTGACCGTCAATGTTATTTCAAAGGAAATTAATTTCGCCTGAACTGAATAATTAAAAAATACAATTTAATCCAACAAGTTAATATTCTTACAGTTTTGTTGTAAATCAACATTAGAGGGAGAAATTAAATAATAAAACCTAAAATTGAATTAGAATAGTAGCCCGGATATGAGGTCACAACGCTATGCGCCATATTGGTTGTCATATTCGCCAATCAAATCCCAGGGTGAGGATGAGTGGGCGGGTCTTAGCTCCACCAATAGGGACGGTTTATTCTACGGCGGATCATCCTTTGTGGTTTTCTGTCCGGCGCCATTTTGATGGACGTGTTGTGAGCGCATTTGCGTATCGTCTGCTCCCTCGTCAAATATTTTTTTCACTAAAAGCATTTTAAACGCGAGTACACCTACCCTCGAGAGTAACGTGGTTGTTGGGGGACTTTGAAAGAAATGGCCACGGGAGCAAATGCAACCCCTTTGGGGAAGTTGCACCCCAGCATTGGCGCTAAACGAGGATTTGACGCCGGGCCTGGCTCGGGCAACGGCTTGATGCCAACACCGGGGCCGCCAGCATCCTTCCCTGCACTTCAAGCTTTCCAGCCTGCGATGCCAAACGTAGCTTTTCCGCAATTCAGCCCAGTGACGGGTGTTTCCGCCCCGTCTCCTCAGCCACCGGTGGTGGTTGGCGGACTAGGGAAACCTGGTAGGTTGAAGGCTAACCTGCTAACGAAAGCTTGTGGTGAGGCGTGAGTGATAGCCAGCCAATGTGGCTAACATGGCTTAGCTTCCAAGGCCCCATGTCAAGTACTCACTGGGCACGAATCTGTAAACTCAAATTAGCAATTTGCCCGGTTGTTGGTCCAAAATCAAATTCAGCTTGTTTTCTGTGGTTAAATTTAGACACATAATGCTATGTTAAACGTAGATTATGACATTGATATACGTGTGGTCATATGTGTTGAAATTAAGCATATGTAGTTTCCTTAGTGTTCGGTTCAAAATGTTGTGAAATATAATGTTTCCCGTGTTAAGATCAGCTTGTTTCGGTTCGCCACCCTTCCCGTCATAAACAAGATCATATCAGATACAGATATTAGACATTTATCCTGCAACGTAGCCACAATCAATGTGCATTATATCACCCTTTCTCGGTAGATTTTGGTCAGAAGAAATCGAGAAAGAAGAGCCGCTGGAGCAGCGAGACGCCTGACCAGAAGACGGTCATCCCGGGAATGCCCACAGTTATTCCTCCTGGATTGACCCGGGACCAGGAAAGAGCCTATATAGGTAAATAATTACTATTTATCCTTTGTCCACAAAGGGTTGCATGACAACTACAAATGCACTTATGTAATGTCATATGTGTGAATTTCTAGTCTCCTTATGATGCTTATCATTATTAATGTTACACACACGTGCTGTTTGCTGAATTCCCAACAGCTAGAGCTTTATTGGCACCCTCAAGATGCATAATACTAACTGTAAATAATGATTCCCATCATCTATCCATTTAACAGTAACATAATGTGTAACATAAAAATGCATAATGTCTAATTTTGCTCCAACTGTTGAGAGAAAGCAATAGTTTGTTTTCTGGTCAACAATTACACAGTATATTTCTTGATGTAAGGTGTTGATTGACCAGCAATTCCATTATTAATATGGAGGTGGTTATGTTGTGGTGGTTTTTAAATTTGCATACCATTGAGCACAAATTAGTAAGACAAGTTTGTTTATAGGTGATTATTGAACACCACTGCTTGCTGATATCTGTCCTGAGCTGCAGGTCACTGTTCACTGTCTTGCCTGACCCCCCCCCCCTTACACATCATCAGTAATGTCCCTGTGCATGGAGACGTTTGTCATAATGTCCTAACATGCTAAATATGCCTTTGTTTATACCGGACCGAGTGTGAGCAATGCTGCTTCAATGGCAAATCAATCCATCGTAAACATATTTGCATTACTCAAAAAGTTGGTTTCATTTGTGATAAAAAGATTGGGAAACACTTGATCACTGTTATTGCTCTTTGACCTATAAACATTTTTGAAATACAGTTTGTAACCACACATGCCTTTCAGCAGCAGTGTAGCACCAACATTACTGCATTCACAGTCCCTCACATGGGTGTTCTGAAGCAGATAAGTCCTTTTGTCAATAACTGACTTTGTTATTGATGTCGTTCACCCATTGGTAATGGTTGTTCTTTCTTGGTCATTTGTGCCCACCTTCCCTTGTCATACTTGTCATTTCCTTTGCTCATGTAGTCGACCCCTTTAAAACAATCCAAGGGAAGCACTTCTAAGATGCATTAACTGTGAGCTACAATTCACAGGCCCTTTATCCATCTCTATAATCAAGAGTAATCCTTTCAGTGATGAGTGAATCTCAGTGTTTGAAGGGTATTCTCATTACAACGTTCATAATGTGCATGAGATGACTTATTTATTTATTTATTTATTCTTTCGCCATTGCCTTTTAAAATGTTTGAATTGTTTCCTTTGTCACTGCAGCCCCCCAGTGTTAGATCTGTGGAGTGACAAGAGAGACTGTCCTCACCTGTTTTGTTATTTAAACTTACAAAACAAATAGACCAATCAGTGGTTTATGTTTAGACCGGCGGTGTCCTTAAAATGCCAAAGCCTCGGAACCTAATATGCTGCAGAATGTGAAGCTTTCTCTTACTGGAGTAAAACCTCAGCAATTTGAGTTTTAAATATTAATGCTATGCTGTGCATTTATTGGAACCACGGTCTAGTCATTAACTGACATGTTGCCATGTTTAATCATTGTGTGGAAATGACAGTTCTGTTTGTGCTAATGTAAACCTACCCATAGCACACATCTTAATTGGGTAACACATTTTTCTGATGTCATCAGAAATGCTTTAGACTCCTATATTTGATCTCCCTTTGTGCTTTTATTTAACAGATCTGACAGTTGTTGTTTTTTTTACCATAGTAATGAATGGGACAGCGCTCTAATGTGCAGAGCTTTGTCTCTCTGATGTTGTTGTGGTAACCACATTTCTCTCCATCCTTGTTTTTCTTTCCTAACCTGAATTCTTCCAGTCCAACTGCAGATTGAAGACCTGACTCGTAAACTGCGTACAGGAGACCTGGGAATCCCTGTTAACCCTGAGGACAGGTCGGAAAAAGATTAAATCCACGAACAGTAACATTTTCTCTACCTTCTTGACTCTTTTTGGAAGACAATTGTTGATTTTCTGTATGTGGTGGTTAGTTGTAATCAAAGAATTTTTTTTAGTAATAATCTGGTAGTCCAATAGTTAAGTTAGCTGCAGTTTGAAGGGCAGTGTTTTAAATATCAAGTTTTTCTACTTTGCAACATTAAGTTTCCAATCGGTTAATATTTCACCCACCAGTAAATATTTACACATTTACTACTTTAACATTATGTTTACGAGGTAGTGAATGTAATGTCAAAGGAAATGTTGTTTTCCTGAAGGTAGGGTCTGTATGCTACATTTGGGCAATTGCCACTCTAATAAGAACACAAATTGCTCCAGACCTGCATCTGTTGGGGTGTTGTTAAACTGTACTGCAGCATACAGGGAACATTTCTCTGTTTTGAATATGGTCGTCAAAAGTACACATGTAAACATAACACCACACAGCTCAACAGCACCACAGACTGCAACCTCCATAGCAAGGTGTTCCTAGTAAACAGACCACTGTATTTTACTCAAAATAATGAGCTTGTTACCAGTTAACTATACATTTTGATTGTGGTTTACACATTTTGAAAGACAGAATTAGCAGGACCAGGCTTTATTGGCCAGAGTATAGTAATGTGTACTTTTTTTCTCATCTGATATTTCACACATGCACGTAATTGTGAACATTTCTTCTTTGCTGTGTAAATAGTAGTTTGACCAAAAGAAACCTTTTAATGAAGGGTCTATTTTCTGGCTTTTGGGGAACTTTTGAGCTCCAGTGGAGAATGTTTTCTCAGAACACAGCAGGGCCAATCTGCTGAGGACAAAGGTAAGATGCAGTTGAAAGCTCCCAAAAGCCAGCAAATCGACCTTCAATTGTCTTCTTTTTTTCCTTTCTTTCTGAAATGTTTGCAGGTTAATATAATCTGTTGCTTTGTGATGTTGTAGAAACTCAGTCTTGGGCGGGAAAGGTCAAAAGTTATTTAAAAATATAAAGTAAATATTTTTACTCTAGTGTCCACAGTGGAAAGGAGGAGGGTATAAATGCTTGGGCAACCCACTGTATATAGGTCAATGCAAGTTAAGTTTAGAATTATTTCATGAGAACAGAACTTAGCAAGTCAACAGCACATGATCATCACAAGATGAAGATACTTTTTAAAAAAAATATTTTCTGTAGGTTGTATTTATTTTACTTGACAGTTTAGTGCAAGTGTTTCTTTAAATTTAGACTCCCAGTATTTATGCATCAAGGTTTCACCCGCTGCCTTTTTTTTGTGACGTAGAGTGCTGCGTGAACCCATGAATACAAACATGTTGCTGAATGTACAAAGATTTTTATCTGAAACAGGTTTAGGTCAGCAAACCATGCTCTGTTTTAAATGATCTTTGTTATTTTAGATGTCTTGAGTTTTAAAATTGATGAAGATGAGATAGGGGAATTGGCCAGCCCTTTTTGTTGACTTTGATATAGGATATTCCATTACTATATTTGAGTGTTTGAGCCTACTTCATACTACACTAGTGATCAATATTTTCTTTCTTAGACCTAATTAACCATCTGTCGTTGTTGATCTCTGGTTTTCCAGTGATATCCCTTTTAAACAATTCAACCCGGTGTGGCGGGTTGCCAGTTTTCCCTTTTGGACACTTGAGGTCTGCAAGAAGTCCGCCAGAATTCCATGGGTTCTGAAACCACAGCGGCCAACTTATAACATAGTTTCCTTAAGGATCTGTTCCCACAGGAAGTGACTCGCTTTTCAAGAGTGTATGAGTTGACCTTTGTAAGCTAGGGTCACTTTCTCACCATAATCGGACATTTCCACAGAGCTGCAGCACTCTCTTACAAACCACTCCCCCAATCTAATGTGACACAACCAACGTGGGGGTGTTTCAGGTTGTCATCGTTGGAAGTTTGAAGCATAAAAGGAAATATATATTATTTTTTTTCCCTCACTCTTCACATCACATGGACACAAATGTGGCTCTCAGGTGGGAGAGCATAGGAAAAGGTGGCTATCTAATCTTAATTCCTTTTCTCTAACCCAAATTACCCCACGTCAACCTAACCCTTTTTCAAGCACAGGGCCTCCTTAACGCAGCAGCACAGGTTTTCAGCATCCAAGGGGAGGTACGGACCTCTTCCGCCACGTCAACACCAAGCAACTCTCAAAGCCAGCGTTTCTGCTTAGGATTGCGAATTTTGCTTTGGTTTCTTTTTCTTACCTCCAGCTTTTCTTTCTTGTAGGCCAACAATCCTGTATGCAGGTGTAGTTATGGCCATTCATTTGTTTATTTTTTTTCCCCCTCTTATCTATGTGGTTAATGCCCCTCCAATGTATTTAGCGAATTACCGCTATACAGCTTTGGTTGCCCCCTTTTTACCCTGAGAGGTATAAATGAATGGACTCTAGCCTTTGAAACGTCAGTGCAGAGCTCCCACTAATTGTTCTTTTCCTTTTTTTGAGTTACTCTTGCACTGGTCATGAGTCACAGAGTCAGTCGATCTGTGATTACTGAGTAGAGCCAAATTTACATTTAATAACATTTGTAAGACATGTTGTTCCCAGTGTATTCTAAGTGAAGTCTTAGTTAGCTGTAGGAAGCATGTGTGACTGTTTTTTCCCACCATGCTCCACTTCTAGAAAGGTATTGATGTTGTCTTTGTTGTCCCTTTGTTTGCCAATTTCAGGTCCCCCTCTCCAGAGCCAATCTACAACAGCGAGGGCAAGAGGTTAAACACCCGAGAGTACCGCACACGGAAGAAGATCGAGGAGGAGCGTCACTCCCTCATCACTGAGATGGTCGGACTCAACCCTGAATTCAAGCCTCCTGCAGACTATAAGTATGATTGCCATCAAGATACCGGCCCTATTCAGACCTGGCGTTAACATCAGTCCTGAGTAATCCGATCACATCTATTTTGTGCCTAGTACAGGTCTGAACTCTTGGCACATGCCTGGATTTAAGACCGCCACCTCAGCTCACGTCTTTACAATATTTCACACTAATTGGCTCTTGAACATGGATATATTTTCAACAACAAATGTCACATGATTTTCTAATGTTAGAAATTGTATTTCTTAGAACAGCATACGCAGAGCAAGTCAATTCACTCTTCTTCTCCCTTTCACTGCCTAAGCTTGTGTTTGTGTGAATATGCCAAACATATTATTTTGTTCTCAGGGAACAGATGTGATATCAGATATTTGAATATGGGACGGCGGGAAGAAGCCACATCTGATGTTGATTTAGTCACAGGAGAAGCCTTTTCTTCTCATATTTAAATCTAATCACGGCGACAGTACTATAAACAACCAAGGACACATGTTGATACCACATCTGATCAGGACAACTAATCATTGTCCAGTCTCTTTAAAGGTATTCAGAGTGTTTCCTATTTCTCCTTGCAAATACTGATCTTGTTTATTTTATGTAATTTTTTTCAGACCACCTGCCACCAGAGTCAACGACAAAGTGATGATTCCCCAAGATGAATACCCTGAAATCAACTTTGTTGGTCTTCTAATTGGACCACGGTAAATTTTGTTTGTTACCCTAACCTATACATGTTTTTCACTCACTTGACATAGCCAGAACAGCTGGAAGTTGAGTTTAGCATTTAACTTTGTTCTTCTTCCCCCCCCCCAGTGGTAATACACTGAAGAACATTGAGAAAGAGTGCTGTGCTAAGATCATGATCCGTGGTAAAGGTTCTGTGAAGGAGGGCAAGGTTGGCCGAAAGGATGGGCAGATGCTCCCAGGGGAAGATGAGCCTCTGCACGCCCTGGTCACTGCCAACACAATGGAGAACGTCAAGAAAGCTGTGGAGCAGGTTTGGATGTTTTGATCTTTAGTTTAGTGATTTACTTTGTCAGTCCATTTGTGTAAAAAATGTCTCATGTACTGTGTGTTAATTGTGTGAAATCCACAGATCCGCAACATCCTGAAACAAGGCATTGAGACACCCGAGGATCAGAATGACCTACGGAAGATGCAGCTGAGGGAACTGGCCAGACTTAATGGCACACTGAGGGAAGATGACAACAGGTCAGTGGATTTTGTCCGGCTTTAGCCAGGCTTCTATAGAAACACGGTACAGCAAGACTGTGCCCTCCAGAAACCAAGGCTCTTGCCTGTATAGACACTGGAAAAGATGAATATAGCTATAAAGTACATTCTGCTTCATCTTAGCTACTTGAACACCAGTGACGTTTTTTCTCTCTTTGTGTCTGTAGGATCCTTCGTCCTTGGCAAAACTCTGAGCCACGCAGCATCACTAACACCACCCTGTGCACCAAGTGTGGTGGAGCCGGTCACATCTCCTCTGACTGCAAGTACACAAGGTAAGCAACGGTTCAACACAACTACACAGAACAGAAGTTAGAAGCTCAGCTTTGTGGCGTGTGTGTATTCTGAATGTTTTTGTAACACTGTTTGTTCTGCTTCGTATAGCACATTTGCAGCCCACAGAACAACAGGAGGAGAACCTCCTCAGTCGGCACAGGACAAAGCTCGCATGGATAAGGAGTACCTGTCACTCATGGCTGAGCTGGGGGAGGCTCCAGTCCCTACGTCTGGTGGAGGACACAGTAGCCAGGGAGGAGGCCCCCGTGCCTCGGGCCCCAACAGTAACCAGTCACCTCTGGTTAGTTGGTGATCCACAATTTCATGCTTTGGTTAATGTAGAAAGTGTCTGATGACTGTCTGATTACTGTGTTTGCGCACCAGAACCGGCCTCCCTGGATGAGCTCTGGCCATAATGAGAACAGGAACTACCATAGCGTGCAAGCAGGGCCTGGTGGTCACGGTGCACCCCACAGCTTCCCTCCGCCAATGCCCAGCATGGGAGGCCCCCCGATGCCCCCCAACCCCAATGGCCTTCCTCCACCCTGGATGCAGCCACCTCCTCCCCCCATGAGCCAGGCTCCAGGACCTCATGGACACCCGATGGGTAAGAACTGGTATTTTAGTCTGACAAGTGCTGGAAAATTGTAGATATAATGTGTTACTTAATGAGGTTAGTGTCAACTTTAACAGTTTAACTCTTATATCTAGTACTGTAACTCTTTTAACTCTAATTAAATGTTATTCTTTGCAGGTCTGTTGCCTCCGCCGATGAGTATGATGCCCCCTCCGCCTCCTCCCCCCAGCAGTCAGCCACCTCCCCCTCCGTCTGGCCCTCTGCCGCCATGGCAACAACAGGCTCCTCCTCCCCCTCCAACCAGCAGTATGGCAACCAGTACACCACTGCCATGGCAACAAAGTAAGAACCCACAAATGTTTCCATTCATTTTTCATTTAGTCCGACTTATTTTGTCAAATTGGCTTTCAACTTACAAGCCCCCCTGAAATCCTCAGACTGATAGACTGGTAGACTGATAGACTGGTAGACTGATGTGTGAACATGATTAAATGTTGTTTGACCGACCTGACACCATGGGCCTTCTTTTAAGCAAAATGTCCTTATTTGTGCTGATTTCCTTTGGTTGGATGACCTATTAAAAACCTTAATTGTGCTTTCAAGGAAGCTTTGGTACTGCAAATTTTATTTGCCAGACCCCTGAAGAAGTTCTTTGTTTATAAACTGATAAGTGAAGACCTTTTATTTCAATGTTTTTATTCATGCATTTTTTGATGGGACACAGTGTAAGAATAATGATTTCTTGGTGGACCACTGCAACCTCATTTATAAACCCACAAAGGTCGAGCTCTTTTGTACATGACATGAAAATGAAGTAATAAATCATGTAGGCAGATTTCTGTGAAGGTATCTTTTCATCACAGGGAAAGTGTTTAATTTGTCCAAACCTCCACCCCTCCTCACAGATACCACCACCACGTCCAGCCCTGCCACCGCCACCCTGCCTCCATGGCAGCAGCCCCAGCAGCCTGCAGCCTCCGGGGCCCAGCCCCCACCACCCATGGGTACCCCATCCATGGTGCCGCCTCCTCCCGGTGTCCAGCCCCCACTGCCCCCCGGAGCTCCTCCCCCTCCACCACCACCTCCCCCGGGCTCAACGGGCATGATGTACGCACCGCCACCACCCCCGCCACCAATGGACCCCTCCAATTTTGTCACCATGATGGGGATGGGGGTGCCAGGCATGCCCCCCTTTGCCATGCCCCCTGCCCCACCACCCCCTCCACCCCAGAGTTAAGCCTGCCAGAGAAGAGCTCCACCCTCTCACATGAGTTTCAACGCTGCAGCCCACATTCTTCTCTTCTATCCAATAAACTGATGATGTTATATAGAGCGTCTGTTTGCTCACAGAAAAGAATATAACCAGTGCTTTATTTTTTATTGATCCTTGATATTGTGGAGACATCTCTGATGAATCATTCAAAGGATGTGTTAGTTGAATTTGTAAACTTGTGTAACTTAGTTATTTTTTCCTGTTTTTAAAATTTAGATTAATACAAAGCTTCTTGTTCAGACAGACGTCGCCCCCTGGTGTCCTGCAGTGCTGCAATACTCCTGTCATGCTTCTTGGTTACCAAATAAATGGCTCGAATGACCAAGCACAAATTCAGTTTGTGCTCACATCTGGAAACACAACTTTGATTGGATTTAAACTGTTGAATTTCAGTTTGCATGATTGATTTTAAGCAGCATCTAAACTCCTATCTTGTTCACTATGTCGGCTTTTGAGTTGATCAGATTAATATTTTTGTATTAATGAGATGTGAAGTGTATCTTAGTTCTGTCAGAAAAAAAACCTCTCTGTAGTTCTGTCTCAGATAATTTTCCAGAAATTCCCAGGGTTTTAAATCTGTTTTCTTTTTATTTTCATGCTGACACTGAGTTTGAAAAGGGGTGGTTGGTGCTGCTGTGTGTGAGCCTCTGATCCCCTGCACTACTTGAATGCTGGGAGCCTGATATCCTTGTTTTCCCTGCATCTCTCTCTCTCTCTCTTTGCTATGACAAGATGTGTGCAATGTTTGTGCTGCTTCTGCAAAGACGAAAGAATCTTGTTTTTGTCCCTTGAGTTATCGCAGAAGAAAATGTCAAGTTTTTTTCCTCGTGTTTCTGGAATCAGTTTGTTGTGTTATGGCACTAGCCTGAATGAATAGCTGTTGAAATCTTGCTTGGTTTAGAATTAAACTGATACATTTCACCTTTTTTTCGTCCTTTTGTGAAAACTGGTTTCTCCTCTCCAGGATGCTGGGATGCTTGCCAACAGTGCCCCACTTCTCTGCCCCTTTCTGTGGGTTATATAACGGCTTTTGTGGCTCTACTGTCTCATCTCATGTCCCTCAGTATTTAATTTAACAGTATTCCTTTTTAGTTGTGCATTTCCTTAGATAAATAGTATTATAAATACAGTACACGACAGAGGCTATTATTTTACCAAATGAATTATATTTGTTTTGGCAATTTTTCATTTAGAACATCATAGTGAATCGAAGCAACACATACAATTGGAAGCTACATTTTAAGACCTAAGTAAAAAAGCGGTGACCGTTTAATGAATGCCAATTACTTATAGTATCTCTTAGTTGCTACCTGCGTCACTTGTGGTGTTAGTCTATAAGAATAATTCCGCAAGTGTCATGGTTGCGCGACTACGGCGAGAAGAGTGAGACCGGAAGTAGATTGATTTTGTCGTAAAAAATAAGACGTACATTTATTTCGTCTTGCGTAGTAAAATAATTCACGAAATGAGATGTGATTCGTCGCGCTCTAAGTTTAGTTAAAAGGTAACTATAACTTATAGTTCAATATTATTACGTGTTTAACCGCCCTTTACTCTGTTGGTTACGGTGAGGCGTGTGACTGCGCCAACGAGACTTTTATTTTAAAAGTGTTCACAGGAAGTGGTTGATTGTCCTTCGATTCTAACTTGACGGTGGGTACGTGACATATAAAGTGGGCAGTTCCAGCGCATCTACCCGGCTGCCACTGCTCAGAGGATTGAGAGAGTTGAGCGGTCAGTCTGCTAGGGTGACATTGAAAGTAAACTCCTGAAATAGAACGGAAGCGAGCGCCGGGGAAAAGATGGCAAAACCACTGACAGACCAGGAGAAGAGGAAGCAGATATCTGTGCGCGGACTGGCCGGAGTGGAAAACGTCGCAGACCTGAAAACTAATTTCAACAGGCACCTCCATTTCACGCTGGTGAAGGACAGGAATGTCGCCACCAAGCGAGACTACTACTTCGCCCTGGCCAACACGGTGCGGGACCACCTGGTGGGCCGCTGGATCCGGACCCAGCAGCACTACTACGAGAAAGACCCGAAAGTAAGCAGCGGGCTGATGCCGCAGTCTCTCACGTACGCACGGCTGAGCAGAGCAGGAGGGAGGAGGAGGAGGAGGAGGAGGGGGGCGGCACCGGGCTCTGTGGTGCAGTCTGTGCGCGTGCACACGCGCGTGCTCTGCTGCTTCACACTTCTTCACCATAAATAGAGATATTTGTCTCTGCTCTGTAAGTCCGCGTGAATGAGTGCTGCTCAGCAGGGAGTCCCGTCCCGCTTCTGCCCTCCCGCCCCCCTGTATCCCCGGCGTTACGCAACAAGCTGCCGCAGCCTCATTAAGCTCTTACCCGACTTTACCGTGCGCCACAGTCGCTACTGTCTGTGCCTTATCGATACCAGTGTGTGGGCATCCAGAAGGAGTTTGATAATCAACTGGTTGGTATGTGTGTGTGTGTTAGTTAGTTACATAAGTCTAGAGAGAGGTGCCCACCACCACACACTGCGTATCACAAAATGGCAGTAGGTGAAGACAGTGACAACAAAGGCTTCACATAATTGTTTTGGTTTGGAAAGATGGCTCCAATCCCCCTTTTTTTAATGTCCAATCACAACCTTGATCGATTACAAATCTATCAGTTAATGTGACTTAAATGTGTGTGGCGCATGGATGCAGGGCCGTTTCTAGCTTTGCGTCAGGGGGCTATGAAAAATCTTCAGGGTTCTTCGTTACTACTGATTTTAGCCACCATTCTGGGTGCGGGCCAAGACCTGTTTAACATGCTTCAATGAATGGATGTCCAGGTAAACTTAAAAACGCAGTGCAATCTCCCTGTCACCCATATGTGATCAATGAACCCAATGCAGCTGCCCTTAAAGACTAAGCCACTCCCTGTGCACGTCACCATAACTAGCAATCAAAGTGTCAACAAACACAAGACCTGATAATCTGGATAAATGATCAGATTGGACTCAAAGAGACTCCTAACGGTGGCGATTGCTTTAAGACGGCGAGGGAAGCTTTCCCAAAGAAAATCAATAAAAACGTAAAGAAGACTTATGGCGCTGAGTCTAATGATTCAGTACACTGAAAACTACGGCTTTACAAGTCCCGAGATCCAAAGGGCAACCACTTGTCCAGATGCAGAGTGTGCTGCAAGTTAATTAAATGGACGCCATGGGTCAAGTGGCTCTTACAAGTTGCCCTCCCATCTTAAGCTGTGTTGGCACATTTGGCCCTTGAATTTGAGGGAAAGTGTTATTGAAAAGTCCTTGGATTTGATGTCAACCAAGGGGTGGGGCCCTGGATGGAATTTACGAGTGTCTTTGATCGGGATGGGACGATGCCACATTTTTGTGTCCGATACCGATATCACAAAGTCACTTTCGACCAACTATGAAGCTCTTAACAGATTTGTACTGAGTCAAGACCTAATTCCCCCAACTGTGTCACAAATATTGTTCTCCCAAAATGAATAAATTAACAGCCCAAACATGACTCAGCTAAAATGATGAACACAATGAACCCTTTAAAACCTACCACAGAGCCCGATGGGATGCTGAATGTTTAATTTTACCATCCGCTGCACCAGAGTGCATCTGCAGTCATTATTAATGTTGGTGTGCTGTTTTCCTTTCATTTCTAAATTGCTGACATTATTCCAGTATGTACCTAGCTCCGTTCAAAAACACTAACAAAGTGCTCTCTGCTCTCAGCCGCTCTTTGTTTTAGGAACAGGAGGCTGATAATGTATAATTAATAAATCATCGCCAGTTTGTAAGGCAGCACTGCACTGTCTGCTGCACAGCCGGTGTGAAGGTGACAGAGGTTTCAGTGACTGGATTATACTTCACCATTTAGTCAACGTAGAACTTACAATTTCAGCGATCCTGGTGATCGTGGATCGTGGCTGCAGAACCCAGTGCATATGCATATGCATAATGGTCTAATGGCGCAGCTATAAAAAAAAGCACATTTGTACAAGACGTCATGAAGTTTACTTAATAAAAATCACGACAAAAACAATTACAGTATCCAGAGCCTGAGTTAAAGAGCTCAAACCAAAGTGGATTTAGCATAAAAAAGAAAGATGTTACTTTTATTACTTTTGAAGGATAATACAGGTGTTTTGAATGTAAAAAAAAACCTGAACAACAACACAGCCTGACTTTCTAACCTGCGTTTTTGTCTGCAGTGCACTTCTTATAATTTCAAAATAGAAATAATACAAAAAAGAAACTTTTTAATTGATGTTAATTGTTTGAAAAAATAACGTTTCAGTATCTGAATTCTGTTCTTCTCAGAGAGAGAAGGTCGAAGAGGCAGCAGAAATGTCAGCTCAGACGCACGGAGCCCGCATGTTTCTCACCATCACCTTTACCACACACTGTATATTCATAGCGTGGGTGTTGTTCTGTGGCTGTGATGTCTCTGAGAGCAGCTGCTGTTCTCGGCTAGAGAGAGAGAGAGAGAATGTCACAGGACCATTAGAGTGCCTTGTTATTATTAGCCCTGAGAGTGTGTGAGGAGACTTTTGTGTCCCGTCTTTTGATGACCTGCACAAGAAGAAAGAAATGATGAAGTTCTGTTATCCTCTGTGTTCCTGCAGCGCGTCTACTACCTCTCCCTGGAGTTTTACATGGGCCGAACTCTGCAGAACACAATGGTTAATCTGGCTTTGGAGAACGCCTGTGATGAAGCCACATACCAGGTGAGGCAAAGGATCATGGGGGGGGGGGCACAGTTGCCCATGAATATCTTTGTGTTAATATTTCCCTTCACTGGGACTAAAGGTGCGGAAGCGAGAAATGAAAACAGACCAAAAAAGGGCAAAGTACAGCGTCTCCCCACAGCAACCACACTCAACATGTCCTTTATCACAGAGAGGTTAGAGAAAGAGGAGGAAAAAGGGATAGTTCAGTGTCGGTGTCCCGTTACTTGTAGAAGCAGCATGAGGCAAACTCTGTCAGCAGGGACACCAGGAAAAACATACACCATCCATGTATCTAAGTCAATAAAATCTATGCCTGCTTAAGTATATAATATCTTAAGAATACATTTGCTGCTTCATCTTGTCATAAGGCAACTTCTTCCAACTGGAAACAGAAGTTTGTCAACTGCTTAAACTCCCTACACCAAAGTCCATGGAGAAAATCAGCATTTTCACACCACAGCACACAGACGTTGTTGATGCACTGCTTCCTCCTTCATTAAGTCCAAATGTGTTTTCTTGTGACCAAATTGTTTAAAATTCTTTGTTCGGAAGTGCTTAAGTAACACAAACTCACCAAAGAAGGCAGCAGAAGAGCAGTAGCGCCCGCATCCACCATGAGCTAAAAACGCTGATTTTTGCAATGGACATTGGTGCGGGGGAGCGAGCGGTTTACAAAGCGACACAATCTTTAGTTTCATGTAAAAAAAAAAAGGCTGTTAAAACTGTTAAAAACTGCGTGATGCGCGAGTATAAGACAACAAAACTACACTCAATCGATAGCTTCATTTGCAAAACCAATGCAATTATTTCACAGCAAAGCAGCAAGATGGGACATGTGTTTCTGTGTAAGCCGTCCCCTGTTAAACCAGTTAGTGGAGAACAGCAGATCATAACAGAAATGGTACTATAAAATATAGAGTAATACAGAATAATGAAAAATAAACTGGACTCAAAATCCATGTCTATATAAGACTTTTTAGTCCAAAGCCAGACTCATCTCATCATTCATAGTTAAAGGTCAAATGTCGAAGCTGTGCCGCTCTGTGTTTTGAAGACAGGAATGATATTTATGTTTATAGCTGCAGGTGTGATGACTCTTGCTCTCATGTTCCTCAGCTGGGTCTGGACATGGAGGAGCTGCAGGACATCGAGGAAGACGCCGGTCTAGGAAATGGCGGACTGGGTCGTCTGGCTGGTGAGCTCTCTGCTGATTGAGCTGCCGACGGACAGTGACGTTTAATGCAGTGGACAGTCTTGTCTCAAAATCCTCCCTCTCTCTCTAACTCTCCTCCTCTTTCCGTTTTGTTTACTCAGCTTGCTTCCTGGACTCCATGGCCTCTCTGGGTCTGGCCGCTTACGGATACGGCATCCGCTACGAGTTCGGCATCTTCAATCAGAAAATAGTCAGCGGCTGGCAGGTGCGTGTTCACCTGCTGCTGAGTCACCACTTTAGAACGCACACCTTTTAGTTTTCTCAGCAAACATCGTCTCCAAGATCACAGTGAGGACTTTAGCCCCCTGTAATCTGACGCAACACGTCCAGAGTAGTTATTAATGAGGTAAAGTAACCATAAACTCTTCTGAGTGACAGAAGGCCGGGCGTCACAGCTCTGTTTACACCTGGTCATAATATTTGTCACTGAGTGTACACTGAGAGGCCTTATGCTGCCCTCCACAGGGCAAGTTTAAGGATCTCAATCACAGTTAAATATTGAGCTCCGACTACATCAGTTTAACTGTTTTTTTTATTTTTATTTTTTTATCAGATCTCGCTTCCTTGCTCTATATACAAATAAAAAATTCCACATTTTCTATTCAAAAAAGGCCAAAAAACTGGTTTTCACCCTCTGACTGTAAGCTCAGCACAGTTTCCAAATGAAACTTTAGATCATTTGAAATTGTCAAAAACAAAAAAATGGAAAATCAACATGTCGAGGATGAGTCGAGTCAATGAGGAGTCATTTTCAGTAGGGGAAAAAAAGCATGTTCAAGCCCCTCAAAATGTTTTAATTAGGGCGGAAGGAGAAACTAACAATAACTGGACAGCTGTCTGAAAGCGGGAGCCTTAAAAATGACCCAAAAAAGGAGCCACTTCTGCGTCTCCACACTGTTTGTTTCTGTTTGACTGCTCTGATGTTTTTGTATACATCTCAGGAGCGCATGTGATTCAGATGAGCGGGTTTTCATCCAACCTGAATGTTTCCTTTTACGGTAGAATAGATTTTTCACTCGCTCGACAAGGTTTACGCTCCAAATTTTTTTCCTTGAGATTATGAGACAAAAACCACTGAGTCAATAAAGCAGAGTTCCCTTTATGTCCTTTTTCAAAATACATCACAAATTGAAGACGCTTCTTTAGCCAATCACTGTGTTGGTTTGTAAGCAAACATGAGTGAGTTATGAAAACGACCTAAACCTTGATTTTCCTGATGAAGGTTTATGTGCCCATCTTTCCAACTCCTAACACTTCCCATCCATATTGCACATATATAATCTAACATAATCTAGGTAAACACAGTTGGTGTGTGTTTGACGTTAAATCCCAGTGTTGTGTTCCCGCAGGTGGAGGAAGCCGACGACTGGCTGCGTTACGGTAACCCCTGGGAGAAAGCTCGCCCCGAGTACATGCGCCCCGTCCACTTCTACGGACGAGTGGAACACACGGACGAGGGAGTGCAGTGGGTGGACACACAGGTGGGTGGGAGACGACACGGTTACTGTGGTTGTCTCTGCTCGTGTGGTGGAAGTGCTGTCCCAAGTTGTCGAAAGAAAGTTTTCCTGCAATAATCCTTGACTAACGGGTACGCTAATTGCTAGACGATAAATGAGTGTCAAAGTTTTTGGCACAAAAATCTATTTAAACACAACTAGGAGTGGAGTATGTGACTCCCAGAATCTCCCAGAAAAATTGTTAAAAGGCAAATCATTGGGAGTCGCCCCCTATGGTGGACATTCAAGAGAATACAGATTCCAGACACTTCCACATTGGCTTCTATCTCTAGAAGAGGAGACGTGGTCCATCTTTATGTACAGTGAATGTTCCAGATCAGAGAACCTGGTATATACGGACGTAATGAATATTTAAATGACTTAATCTTGTGGTGAAAATGGCTGAAATGTAATGGTTGATTAATTGTGATTAATCAGGTGGTGCTGGCTCTGCCCTATGACACCCCAGTCCCCGGCTACAGAAACAACATCGTCAACACCATGAGACTGTGGTCGGCGAAGGCTCCCTGTGACTTCAACCTCAAAGACTGTGAGTAATATTTTATTTATTTATTTATTATTTATTGTAATTAAAGTCTCAGAAACCCTGAAATGATTTGTTTAAAACTGTCGTCATCCCGCAGTTAATGTCGGCGGCTACATCCAAGCTGTGCTGGACCGAAACCTGGCTGAGAACATCTCCAGGGTTCTTTACCCCAACGACAACGTGAGTGGATCGAACCAAAAAAATCACTTCTTACATAGTCTGTCGTATCTCCGTCTATGTTTTACTTATTTTTTATATCGTTTTTGACCAATATTTCTGTCTCTGCTCTCCAGTTCTTTGAAGGGAAGGAGCTGCGTCTCAAACAGGAATACTTTGTCGTCGCCGCGACTCTTCAAGACATCATCCGCCGATTCAAAGCCTCCAAGTTTGGCTCCACGGAGTTTGTGCGCATGGATCTTTCTGCTCTGCCAGACAAGGTTAGACGACCAACCTTCTCATCGTTAGTGGTTTGACGTGTTATTTTCGCTACCCGATTCACACCGGTTTGTTCAAAACATGGGCAAAAGTGCGGCTACTTCCTTTTACCGCCATTTGTTATGCAACAGTTGTGGATGTGGAACATGGACATATTTAAAGGAAATAACTTTTAATTTAAAGGATTCAAAAGCTTTATTGTCTGATGCAAAAATCTCTGCCTTCCTTTCTCCATGCCACTACCTACACACTTGTGTTGAATAAGAAAAAATACTGAGGAAAACTCACAGTATTTGCTTGTTGGAAATATTTTCAAATCTATTTAACACAGAATCTTACATTACATACACAATATTAAACTCTTTATTTGACATTTACAATGTTTATCATCAGAAAACTGTTTAGATGTGCTATATGTGACCCTGACGTGTGAAGTATAGTAAGTATAGTCCAGTGGTCATTAGAACTAGAATAGCTCTCTGTACTGTAAATGCAGTCCACTGACCTTTCAATCTGTGCGTCTGACCTTCAGGTGGCCATCCAGCTGAACGACACTCACCCCGCTTTAGCCATCCCTGAGCTGATGAGGATCCTGGTGGACGTGGAGAAACTCACCTGGACGGAGGTATGACACAGAAACTTGACGCCTGTGAATTGCTCACTCTCCCACGCCAAAGTCCATAGAGAAAATCAGCGTTTTTTTTACCTCACAGGGACACAGTAGGTGCTGATTAACTGCCTCGTTTTGATACGTTTTGGTCACTTGTATAAATAAAAACAAAGGATTTCACACACCAAAGTTACAAAATAACACATCTGAACTTGTTGATAAAAGGCAGCAGTGGGCTGACAAATCCTGTGTACCGTGACGTAGAATTGCTCATTTTCTCTCTTGTGGTCGACAAACTTCAGTTTCCAGTCAAAAAGAGGGCGATAATAGTGACATTCATAGCTGGACTATCACTTTAATTTGTAGTTCAGGTTATCATAGTTGGGTTTATGGAAAGTCAGTGTTGACCCACCTGTCTGACGTCGTTCGTCCTCAGGCCTGGGACATCGTGGTTCGTACCTGTGCCTACACCAACCACACCGTCCTGCCTGAAGCTCTGGAGCGCTGGCCCGTCGACCTCTTCCACAACCTCCTGCCTCGACACCTGGAGATCATCTACGAGATCAACAGGAGGCACATGGAGGTTCGTATTCCTTCTTTTTCTTTTTTTAAACGAAGATTTTAGCTCATAATCTTTTTCTCTCCAGCCATTTTAGAAGCATGTTGGTTTTATTATTGAGGTCTTGTGGCAAAATAATTCCATCTATTAGATTTATTTGCTGATTTTTGCATATTTTGAACATTACGAACATGTAAAATCATCCATTTTATGGTTAAATATAACCATAAAATGGTAAATCTTGGGGGGACAGAATTATTGCGTTCTCCTCCTTCTTGTCACCTAAGCATTACCCTGTAACTGTTGCCCCTGTGATCTCTCTCTCTTCTCTCCTCCAGCGCATCGCTAGTATTTACCCCGGCGACTTTGACCGCATGCGTCGGATGTCCCTGATCGAGGAAGGCGACGTGAAGAAGATCAACATGGCTCACCTGTGCATCGTAGGCTCGCACGCCGTCAACGGAGTGGCCCGTATCCACTCTGAGATCATCAAAGAGACAGTGTAGGAGAGACAGTGTTGGGAGTTTTCAGAGATTCAGCTCAGTGTTGATGAGTCAAAAAGGTTGAAGAGTGCGTGTGTGTGACTGTTGCTCTCTTCCAGGTTCAAGGATTTCTACGAAGTCGACCCAGAGAAGTTCCAGAACAAGACCAACGGCATCACACCCAGACGCTGGCTGGTCATGTGCAACCCCGGCCTGGCTGAGGTCATTGCTGAGGTGAGTCACTTTTTCGTAGACACTGAAAGTCAGTTGATTTATTTTTTTAAATCAACATTGAACGAAATGACTGTGTGATGTTATTGACAGTAAATTTGGATGATTCTTAGGTGTTAAGAGAGCAAAACCCTCGTTTCTTGGATATAAAGGAACCGCGAGGCAAAATTCTAAC
The DNA here is from genome assembly GCF_019176455.1 of Solea senegalensis. Classification (NCBI taxonomy): domain Eukaryota; kingdom Metazoa; phylum Chordata; class Actinopteri; order Pleuronectiformes; family Soleidae; genus Solea; species Solea senegalensis. The sequence goes on from NC_058023.1 coordinate 5,687,815, forward strand.
CGATTTTCATCTGATTTACTTCTTTTTACATGTTCCTAATCATGACGTGGAGTTGGTAGATGCTGCTTTGTTGACTTGTTTGTTGTTGTTTTTTTCTCTCTCTCAGAGGATTGGTGAAGACTACATCCGTGATCTGGACCAGCTGAAGAAACTTCTGGACTTCGTGGACGACGACGCCTTCATTCGGGATGTCGCTAAAGTCAAACAAGTAAGAGTTTAGAACACGAAAGACAGGACTATTTACTCTTTATTGTGACGGCAGAGTTCTCAGGTTGCCATCTCAGGAATGCCTTTACATCTGGAACAAATGAACTCAAGGATGAATTGGATGATTCCCAAAGACTGGGTCGGGACCCACAGAAGGGTTGTGGAAGACTTATTTTTGGGGTCCCCAAAATAATTTGTGGACTTTTCTCAACCTTTTAGTTTAGATACCCTCAAAATGATGTCAGGTGTTAGAGATAGGGCTGTAAATTAGTGGCTATATTATGCACAAACTTGACCGTTACAAACTGTATATACATTTTAGAAGACACCATTATGTCCAGCCTTACAAAACCCATTAAAGAGTCTTCAAAACATACTTTATCATATGAGTTTGGGCAGATAAATAAAATCAAACGATAAAAATACCAGACTTTTTCAACATTTTCTTTCGAAACCTTGACTTTATGTAGTTTTCTACTTTTTTGTTGCAATTGTACCTGTTGTGTTTAGTAGAAAAGTACATTTTAATAAAAGCATGAATGAATAAATGATGTTTTTACTGACAAAAACATTTTAAAAACATATTAAAATCACAAAATGTTTCACCAAGAGCACTATCAGAACTATAAAAGCATGAATGAATGAATGAATGAATGAATGGATGGATGAACGTATATAGAATTCATATCAAGTTTTTATTTGCTTTTCTTCATATATGATGTATTTTAAAAGTCTCTTAAGTTCTACTAAGAGTTAAACTTTTTTCCAGACACTTTCAAGACTTTCACACTAAATTCCCGACTTTTTCAAAACTTTCACACAAAATTCCAGACTTTTTCATGACTTTCTCACTAAATTTGACTTTTTCATGACTTTCATACTTTAAGACTTTCACACAAGACCTGCCTATGCAAAACCCCTGTATTTGACTTGATGTTACAGGTGTACAGACATGACGTAGTGATTCGAGTTTGCCTCTAATCACTCTGCTCTGTTCGACTTCAAACTTTTAAGGAGAACAAGATGAAGTTTTCCGTTCACCTGGAAGAACACTACAAGGTGAAGATCAACCCCAACTCCATGTTCGATGTCCAGGTGAAGAGGATTCACGAGTACAAGAGACAGCTGCTCAACTGCCTGCACATCATCACACTGTACAACCGTGAGTTCTTTTTACTGGCAACTTCTTCAGAAATCAAACACGGAAGTCACAGATAAGGTGAATTATTGTTTTTCTTCATTCAAAAGGCATCAAGAAGGAGCCTAAAAAGTCATGGACCCCCAGGACAGTCATGATCGGAGGAAAGGCAAGTTATTTTGTCCATCCCAGGTTTAGTGGGCACTAAAAGGGACTAGAAACTATTCAAATGCTGATCCTGTGTGTTTTTCCAGGCGGCTCCAGGTTACCACACTGCCAAGATGATCATCAAGCTGATCACATCAATTGGAGACATTGTCAACAATGATCCAGTGGTGGGAGATCGCCTCAAGGTCATCTTCCTGGAGAACTACCGGGTCACTCTCGCTGAGAAAAGTAATCAAACCAAATGTGTTATTTCACACATTTGAGGCTTTGAGCTCCTTAGCAGCAGATTAGTGGATGTGTGTGTGATGCTTTTGTCGTCCCTGTGCAGTCATCCCCGCGTCCGACCTGTCGGAGCAGATTTCCACAGCGGGCACCGAGGCCTCCGGCACCGGGAACATGAAGTTCATGCTGAACGGCGCCCTCACCATCGGCACCATGGACGGCGCCAATGTGGAGATGGCAGAGGAGGCCGGAGAGGAGAACCTCTTCATCTTCGGCATGAGGGTGAAAGATGTTGAGGCTATGGACAAGAAGGGGTGAGTGTGAAGATAAAGGAAGTAAAGTGGCGTTGGTTTCACACGTTTACACACTCACTGGTTTAGCTTGTTGGTTACTAATATGTGCTGTGTACCCACTGTCCCGAGTTCATCATGCCAAGCGTTTAGATTGAAAACTAACCATCATCTTCTGTCCTCAGCTACGATGCCAAGTCGTACTACAACCGTATTCCAGAGCTGAAGCAGGCGATGGACCAGATCTCAGGAGGTTTCTTCAGCCCCAGCCAGTCTGACCTCTTCAAAGACCTCGTCAATATGCTGATGAATCATGACAGGTGAGAGCAAACTGAAAAAATAGAACCAAAAATCCAGGGGAAATCACGTTACGACTACGAGTAAATGCTCAAATTGTCCTCTCAAATAAAAGAACCACGTTTGACATAGTTGTTGTAACTGATGGGGGTTTGCAACATTCAACAGTTGGCCCAGTTTTTGCAAAAGCCTCTGAAAGTAATTCTGTGACACTTACCATCAGAAACATCTGGCAGGATAATAGTAATCTACTAATCTACTGCCTCTGTGCTTCAGGTTCAAGGTGTTTGCAGATTATGAAGACTACATTAAGTGCCAGGACAAAGTCAGTGCACTCTACAAGGTCAGTATGTCCACGAGAGCCTGAAAAAACATAAAGAATCTGCCTTTAAATGGCTTGTTGAGGGTTTTTGTTTGTTGAAAACACATCACTTGCTATCACTGATATCATGGCTGACATTTTCACCTTTGCAAATTTGTTCTCTGCCTTTTCTGACGGCCTTTTTCCAGCGAGAATCTGACGTTTGTAAACCACTTGGTTCAATTGTTATTCTTGTGGACTTCAGTGATTGGTGAATCCAAATGAAGCATTTCATTTCATTTCAAGTGTCCCCATGAACTAAAAACACTCATTTTCTCTATGGACTTTTGTGCAAGAGTTTCCGGGCAGAAAAGGCTACGTCATAGCAAGAGAAGATATTGTAGAATTTGTTTATCTGATTTGATTTTAGTTTTTTTAGAGACATTTTAAGATTTTAAAGCAGATTTTATTTTTTTGCAATAATATTGTGATCGAGTTCTGCTCTGGTTTTTGTTCCTCACAGAACCCGAAAGAGTGGACCAAGATGGTGATCCACAACATCGCCGGCTGTGGCAAATTCTCCAGCGACCGCACCATCTCCCAGTACGCCAGAGAGATCTGGGACATGGAGCCCAATCTGGAGAAGATCGCGGCTCCCGACGATCCTCGCTAAACCACAACTTCATCCTCCTCCTCCTCCTCTTCTCCGTATAGCGCCCTCTGTGGTCCAACCATGAGAGAGGAGTCCTGTAGCTTCTTCACGGTGTTATGTGGCATTATGTCTTTTACATTACTGATTCTTCATCTTATAGCAGTCCATATTATAACTTCTCTCTCTGTGTCACTGTTGTGTGAAAACCCCATGTGAGCCTTTCAGCCGCTAAGGAACAGCCTGGATTTCCACCTTGAAATCATCGGGGGTTCTTCAGCACGAGTGAAACCATTAACGATGCACTTCCCTGTTTTCCAACACTTGGAATTCAATACGTCTGGAGCAGAATCAGACGTTTTTTTTACTCTTATTCTGTGTCAGTGATTGTACCTTTTTAAACCAGATTACCATGCTACGGTTTTCACACAACAGCGATGCATCTGTTACATTCCCCTTCTCCTCTTTGACTCCTAAAGGTCCAGTAAAAAAAAATAAGGTTAAAGCTGCTGTCAGGCATTTTGTTTTTCTTCCAGAACTCTTTTGGTTTGCGGGGCATTTATTTGCCATCAAACACTCCTTTTCGCCGATTAACTTAATGAAAAACACTTTTTGTCTTCACCGTTGTCACATTATTATGAAAACAAGTCTAACCTTAACTTTTTAACTCCAGGCTTCTACTGCTACTAACTTAAATGTTGTTCTATATATAAAGAAAGATCTAATATATTAAAAGTCTAGTTTGTACATTAGTATTTATTAAAAAATAGATATAAACTATGCAAACTGTCCCGCTGAATACGCTCTCCCCCTCCCCGCTGGAGGAACGTGACTTTATACGTCCTTTGATGAGGTTCTGGGTTTTTGGCGATGTGTGTGTTTTTTAAAGTGGCACAAGTCAGAAAAGCAACGCTTATTTTTAGGGGTTCAGAGTGTAGATTAAGAAAGAAATGATAAGATTATGGTGGTGATTTGGGAAAACGTAGCGGCCTTTTCTCCAGAGCTGTCAGAGCCATTGAACTGACTTTCCACTGACAGCAGCTTTAATTTTAAAGCAATCCAAACTGTTCTGTCTCCAAACCAAACTCCTTTGTCTTCCATGGAAGTGAGAAGTGAACAACAACCTCAAAGCAGCATTTTGTTGTTTATTTTAAGATATAAACTGATACCCTCGTTGACATTACATGAGTATTTCATAGTTAAAGACTCCGGCTGTTCCGTTTAGTGTTTTACGATGTGCGCTGAATGTATCCATGCGTGTGTTTTACCTGTCGGCATGACCGTGTCTGTCTCACTCTGCTGTATCCTCCTTCCTACAAGTTAGACGATAACCAAACCTAGAAATGCCTAGAAACTGTAATAACAGACTTTATTTTTATTTAAAGATATATATACTGTCAGTGTGTGTGCGCGCGCGTGTGTGTGCGTTGAGTGGCGTAGCTGTGTGTTTACCATATTATTGAGTCTATGACACTGTGATGATCGGCTTTATTGATGTACTGTATCGGCATAAATGTCCCGCTTCAGCTGCTCTGTGCGACTGTGGTGCTGTGAAAAAAAAAAAAAACGAGCGGTTGACCTCACTGACACTAACACTTTCACTGTCACGCTGTGTTTTTGTTTTTTTTAGGTCAATAAAATTATAAAGTTATATCGGCATCTTGTACATGTCTTACTTTGTCTCCGGAATGGATAAAATGTGTTTTTTTTTTTAAGGACATAAAACGACTAATAAATGAAATAAACTTTAGCATTTTTTAAAAAGTAAACTACATTTGAACACATTGTCTATTTACTCATATCTTTTACTTTATTTAATAGTTGAAGCATGTTATTTCTTTCACCTTTCAGTCTGAATATGATCTATAAAGCAGCAGTTTGTATAAATGTTTCGACTGTCACGTTTTAGTTTGTACTTTTAAAATCTTAACTCAGGATGCCACTTTTCCATGCTTTCATTATATTTTAATATAAATTTATATTTAATATTTTAATATAAATTTATATTTAATATTTTAATATAAATTTATATTTAATATTTTAATTGTATTCTTATGAAAGGTGTTATTTAAATAAAGTGTGAATGTTGAGGCACATTTTAAATTCTGGAAACCTTTAATCACAAGTCAACATGCAGCTCTATAGGATTATTTATTTCAAAAACGGGAAGTTTAACTTTTGAAACTCGCCCCTGCATAAAAAAAACTACAACTTACCGATCTATTGTGCATAATAATCAATTTTATATCATTTTACCGTGTGTTGTAGCTTTTTAAGGCCATCCTGCAGTACTGCCATAGTCCACAAGAGGGCTACCGCTCACACTGAAAAAATGTGGCTTTCCCACATTTCGTCTCTGGATTCCCATTATTTTTTATAGGTCATTAAACACATCACGTTGTTTCCGGTGTTGCAGTAATTTGATTGGCTGAGACTGATCCTGTCAATCAACGGTGAGGCAATATTTTGACTTCAAAGTGCAACAAAATGTTATGTTTTTCTAACAATTAAAGCCAATTTATAACAAATTGGATGAGTGGAAATCATCTCTCTGTGTCTCACTAGATCACAGGAGCAGAAACATTGTCACAGAAAAATACTCTGGTCTGCAGGTCACCACTAGAGGGCGCCAAGAACACCTAACTTCATAGTAGTTTTAATGTGTATTTGTTTGTCGGCTGTTAAACTGTGTCAGAGTGGAGGCCATCTTCATCATCGTCTTCATCAGAAGCAACCTTGATGACCTGGACTTGGACTCAGACTTGGATTTGAATTCAGAATCTCACTTTTCTTTGGTGACTTGGACTTGGACTCTGACTTTCCTTTGATGACTGGGACGTCTCTCTGGAGACTGGGATATGAACATGGATCCAGAATCAGGGATGTTAGTTAGTCCGTCACCCATTCACCCGTGACCAACGTACGGAGCCACTTACTCGCCCTCACATTCACACATTCATATCTCCCATTAACTGTTGTTGGACTGACGGATGAAGCTGTGAAAACCCACTCACACGTGAAAGAACCAGGATTCAAACCCTGAACCTTCCTGCTGTGAGTTACTGAACCACCACAGAAAACCCTAAAACCTCTCCTCACTGATCTTAAATGACCACATGTGTTGTGATTGTATCATTGGGGCCCCCCCTGCCCCGCCCACATCCACATGATTGACACCTGTCCGTCACAGTGTGTCCCCTCCTTCATGTCATATTAAAGTCCTGTTTCCTCCTCGGCTGTTGTCCTTGTTTCCTCAGCTTCCTCGCACGCTGGGATGGACGACATGTACGGTAAGCTCTTTCATCCACATTATCATTGGATAAATATGTCAATGTACATGTTTTTATTTGTATATAAATGAACGTTGTAAATTACTAAAAGCTTTAAAACACGACTGTAAACATGTAATAAGTGGGTTAAGAGCAGATATGAGTGTGTTTGTCCATAAGTGAAGCTCCTGGGGTTTGATGAAGAACATAAATTCAAATCACGCACAATTTACTGCGCCAAACTCTTACGTATTTACTCCTCAAAAATGACAACAATGAATGATTTTAATTGAATGAAATGTCTTGTTGCAGAGGTATCAAAGTCGTGGCCCGTGGGCCTCACATGGGCTGTCACTTAAAGGGCCGTTTCACCCACTTGGTCAAATGAAGGACAAAGGCTAAATTCGAACAAATTTGACCAGTTTCTTTTATTATTTATAATAAAAAAATGTATTTTACTCAAACTTGACATAAACACAGTGAAGAGCAGTGCAGGGCTTTTATTTTCTTTGAAGGAAGTGACTTTGACGCCGACTTTTTGTCAATTTTATTCACGATATTAAATCCCAACACTGCAAATTTTTTTTTTAAATATGTACTAGTGTAATTGACTTGAATTCAGTGTATTTATCTAATCACGACATTTTTTGGACTTATTTACTTATTAAGGCTGAATAATAAGATAATTTAATTTAAAATATTGAGATAATTTGAGGTAATTTGAACTTAACCAGTGCTATTTTCTTGCTGCACTGGCAGATCATTATTGGTTAGTGGTTCTATTTTCTTGTCTTTCTAGAGGCATTGTTTTACAGTGAACTTCCTCTGCAGTTGTGGGAATAAGACATGTGTGTCTCAGATCCACAGTCTCATGATTAAATAACACATTTATTTCTGGAAATTAGTAAAAAAAAAAATCAAGTTATAAAGAGATTTTATTTTCTGTATTATGTTTTTAGTTACAGATTAAAACGTAGTTTCACTGTGCCCTATATATTATACACATTCTATATTATTTTGAAATTCTGTGAAATATAGTGATATAATTTTAATCTCTACTGAACACTTGCTTTTTCTCAAAAAGCTTGACTTTTTTTCACCCCAAATGTCATTTCTTTCAGTTTCAGATCAGTGTTTCTAAGTCCTGGTCCTGGAGACGGACTGTCCCCCATATATTATTAATATTATAGATGTTTCCCTCGCTCCAACACACCTGATTTTAAATACTCAGCTCGTTAGCAAACGACCCATTTATTTGAATCAGGTGTGTTTGTGTGTTTTTTTTTTGCGTCATCACCCACTCACTCACTCACTCACTTTGCTGTGCCTGAACCGCCCAATTACCAGGCTGCTATATAAGCCAGCAAGTTCAGTTGCTCACGAGACTGACACCCAGCAACACTTTAGTCCCACATTATGATTTGTTAAATACCGTTTCCTTTCAATAATCTTTGATTTAGTTGTTATTTTTATTTTGGCATGGAGATGGCTGGCAGTCCCACTTTTTCGCTTAGTTTTAGTTAATTATTTGGTTTAGTCAGGCAGGGAGGGGGGCCAGCTTCGACGTCCCTATAGGGGATGGCCTGGTCCTCCCTCCCCATTTTGCTGAGTTTGGCCGGCATCTCCAGGTCTCTTTTGGTTTTCTGACTTCTTTATTTGGTAAAGTATTTATATTATACTTCAGTTATGGTTTTCTTAAAGAATGTTCCTTTCCTTGTGGGAAAAGTTGGTTAATAAAACCTGTTAAATGTCCCACTTTCTGGTGTCCTTTTATGTTGAGGTCTCCAATTTGAGCCACTGGTTGATTGATTTAATTGTTTGGAGGCCGTAACAGTGATGGTGTTTTATAGAATTTCTATAAAATCAATTTCATGTGGCCCCAAGTATTTGTACTTTGTTACGTTACAACACTGCAAAAACGAGATTCAACACATGTTTTAGTTTATCCATCATAGCTATCAAAGACATCAAAGGTATCAAAGATCCAATGCCCTTTTCTCTAACAACATCAAAGGTTGTGTTGTGTCGGACGTTATTCTCCACGCGTAAAACAAATCAAGTCGCGTAGAGCAGCTTCTATATGTATGTCAAATAAAGTTTTAGCATGTACGAAAGTGTTTTTTGCCCAAAACAATCTCATTTATACTGACTGATCGTTCATGGTAAGTCACTTTCAGGTGTAAATATGTTCACATTAAAGTCTAAATATGTGATTTGTGTCCCAGAGCTAGACACCCTGGTCCCTCCTCTTACTCCCATCAGTAAGGAGGTTCTCAGTCAGGCTGTGAAGGCCAGTTTCTCTGGATTCACCCAGGAGAGAATCACTCGCCAATTTCCACCAGGTAAAATCTGCACCACCTGCACCAGATTAAATCATCATTAATTCCTTATTAACTCATCACTAACTCATCAGTAATACCTCATTCACTCATCACTAACTCATCATTAACTCATTACACCTGTAGGAGCTGTCGTTAGTGCAGGTGAAGATGATACTGTAAGATATGTACAACAGCTATCACAAGATTTTAAAATTACAGAAGACGATTAGGGCCGCGTGTGAAAATCTGTTTGGAAACATATAAAATAACTGAATAAAAATAATTCTGAGATTAAAGTCATAATTCTGAGAAAAAAAGTCATTATTCAGATATTTAAGTTGTAATTCTGAGTAAAAAATCAGAATTCAGATATTTAAGTCATCATTCTGAGATTAAAGTCGTAATTAAAAAAAAAGACAGAATTCTCAGATTAATAATTTCATAACTGAAAAAAAATCTGAATTCTGAGATTAAAGTCATAATAATTCTGTGAAAAACTAATTTGAGTCTTTTTTAACGCTTCAATGACAGAAAATGGTGTCTAAAAAAACTCAGAATTCACATCTTTAAGTCATAATTCTGAGATTAAAGTCATAAATCGAGAAAAAAGTCATGAGAAAGTAAATCATCATTCTGAGATTAAAGTCATAATTCTGGGATTAAAGTCATAATTCGAGAAAAACGTGAGAAAGTAAATCATCATTCTGAGATTAAAGTCATCATTCTGAGATTAAAGTCATAATTTGAGAAAAACATCATGAGAAAGTAAATCATAATTCTGAGATTAAAGTCATAATTCTGAGATTAAAGTCATAATTCTGAGAGAAAAAAGACAGAATTCTCAGATGAATAATTTCATAATTGTGAAAAAAATCACAATTCTGAGATTAAAGTCATAATAATTCTGTGAAAACTAATTTGAGTCATTTTTAACGCTTCAATGACAGAAAATGGTGTCTAATTTTCAACACGTTTCCTTAATCCTTAATCTTGGTGTGTGTGTGTAGATCCAACGCTGTGGTCTCACTGGGAGGTGAACCACTGGTTAGACTGGTGCCGGGCCGAGTTTGGACTCCAGGTCCTGGACTCGGACCTGCGTGGTCTGCAGGGCAGTGAACTGTGTGGTCTGGACCGAGATGCTTTCCTCAGCCTGATGTCCGACTGCACCGCAGGAGAGATCCTGTGGGAACATCTGGACACCATGAGGAGAGGTGAGAAACACAGACTTTTCAAAATAAAAGCCTCAACTACAACAGTTACTATACATTGAGAATATAAAGTCAAAAAAAAAATAAAATAACACAGCAATGTGGTTAAAACATGTTTGACTTTATTTCTGCAGAGAACGACTTTGATTGCCCTTCATTACAAATGTGCACTGAACCGTCTTACTGTCAACTTCAAGTCAGCAAAGGTATGTAAACAAAGGTGTCTTTTAATGACCTCTGTTACAGGTCATTACTATTCATATATTTACTGTTAATTTGCTGTGACGTTATTGCGACCGCGTTGTCTTTGTTCCCTCAGACATTCAGTCGGACAAAAACAGTTACCACCACCACGTTCAGTATGACGTCACAGAGACGACAGAGATTCACACCCTGGACACCGTGTCTCTTGAGCAGCAGCATTACTATCTGAACAGAGCCTCGCCAGCTCTGTGTCACAACACAGGAGTGAACGGGGGTAAGACGGCGGACCATTAACGTCCACGAAACACTAAAGCCTACATGTTTAAATTCCGTCTCTACATGCCACATGATTGACGGACGAGACATTTGCATTCACAAGCAGTTGTACCAATAGGTGTACCTAATAAAGTGGCTTTTTAATGTGAATGTTCAGTGTAAAGCAACTAGAGCGATAAAACTGACAATTTATCAATGGAAAATTCTCATTTAAAGTCCATTACTGTTGGTTTGGAATGAAGTCCTGCACTTGTTGGGTCTAAATCATGTTTTATTGTTATATCCTGTCAAATCTGCAGCATCCAAATTGCAAAAGTGTCTCTCTTAAACGCATTTAGCTAAAGTTATTAACAGAGATCCAGGGTTTCTTTACCCGTCAGCAGCTAATCAGGCTGCAGCTGTGTTCTGCACAGGCAGGTGGGATTGTCCCCCGCTCCGTTTGTCTTCTGTCTCCAGAGAGTCGACACCTTCAGTTGGCTCTGAGTGAGGGATAAAATTGTGTTTATGCTCTTGGTTTATGCTCTTCTGTCAGGAAATGTCCTGTTTCATTCATGGTTTTGGGTCTTTAGTTGGTTCTTAATCCCTTTAAGTAGAATCAGTATGCAGCTGTGGGGATTTTATTTTAATTAAATGAAGGCTTTATTTTTAACATGTCAAAGGAAAGAAAATGAATTCAACCCAGCTGACATGGGTCAAAATGCAGGGTACACACACACGCACACACACACACGGTAGACAGGTCACCAGAACTGTGTGGTCCTGTGTCTTGACTGGATCGTCTCGTCCAGGGGTGTCAAACATACGGGCCGGGGGCCAGAACCGGCCCGCCAGAGGGTCCAATCCGGCCCACAGGATGAATTTGTTAACATTTCACACTACGATTACAATCTAAATCTCTTCCAGATACCTGTGACTAAATGTTTGTGCCTTTTATAGAGCCAGTGTGATGTGTAAATAGCACATTTAGGCACGATATTGTGGAAATTGTACTTATATTTCTCAAGAAACTTCATGTTTTGTAAAAATATCCTTCATTAAATGTAAAACAAAGGAGAAAAAAGCAAGGAGTTCTTATTATGCTATTATTTTACTATTTTTACTGGTCCGGCCCACTTGAGATCAAATTGTGCTGTATGTGGCCCCTGAACAAAAATGAGTTTGACAGCCCTGGTCTAGTCTGTGCTTTCTCGGGATTAACCTCCAAACCTCCATGATGTATTGTCCGGTGTGGTTGAAGGTATCAGAAACCTTCTTCTGCTGTGTGTGCAGAGACAGACTCAGAGGTGGACATTGCTCACAGTGATGACTCCGACATTGTGGACGCTCTGTCGTGGACGGCACCCCTCCAGGACATAGACCAAGCCGTGGACGAGACCATGTCCGAAGGTGTCTTTACCTTACCGCAGTCACACCAGACCTTCAAAGACTATGTGGGCAACAAGACCGATGTGAGCAGAGCTGTGATCCCAGCAGCTGTCCTCGCTGGCTACACCGGTCAGTTCTGAAGCGACGTGATGATGAAAGTTCATCACCTCCTGCAGGTGGTGATGTTGAGTTTTTGCTTTGTGGTTCCGACAGGAAGTGGTCCCATTCAGCTGTGGCAGTTCCTCCTGGAGCTGCTGACGGACCGCAGCTGTCAGTCGTGTATCAGCTGGACAGGAGACGGTTGGGAGTTCAAGCTCACAGACCCTGATGAGGTGCGTGGTGGCTGAATGCTCCTCGTTCATTTGGAATGAATGAATGAACGAACTGAAGTTGTCGCTCTGTCTGCAGGTGGCGCTGCTGTGGGGCCGGAGGAAGAACAAACCCAAGATGAACTACGAGAAGCTGAGCCGCGGCCTGCGCTACTACTACGACAAAAACATCATACGCAAGACGGCCGGCAAGCGCTACGTCTACCGCTTTGTCTGCAACCTGCAAGGCCTGCTGGGATACGAGCCCGGAGAGCTGCACGCTATGTTGGACGTCAGTCCTAAGAGTCGCTCATGACACAAATACAAATACTGGGAGGACAAAGCAAAGAGACACTTTTTTCTATATGTGCGAGGATGCTAACGTTGTATGCTAACAGATGACATGTAGCACTTTTCGCTTGTTGTCGCTGTCAATCAATAAAACTCTAAACAAAGTCACTAAAGTCAGTTTTGTATTTCTACACAAGTACGACACACTGAATCTGGGCAATCAAGAAATTAGAATATATTAAATTGCCACTAGAGGGTGATTTTGCTGTGTGCAAAAATAACTTTTTGCTTATTAAAATATAAATTATAAAATTTAAATTCACTTTTTAACTTTATTAACGTCAGTAAACATTTTCCTGAGGATTTAAAGTCTCAATCACTGGTTTCAAGTCTTCCACGATAGATAATGGTGTCAATTTCAAAATAGACAAAGTATGGCACACAGTCCTTGTCAGGACCAGTAGTCCTCATGGAGACCAAAACCTGGACCTCATTTCTGAAGAATTGTGGTCAGATTAAGGTTAAGCATTAACTAGTTATGGTTAAGGCTTTGTCATGGCTGTCCAAATGAATGGAAATGAATGCAGAGTTCTTACAAGATGAGCTTTGTAAACATCTGTGTGTTTGGCTCCTCCCTTGGACACGCCCCCAGAGAATGCAGCTGAATTTGACACGTTTTAAACCTCTTTTTTTAAACAGGAAAGCAACATATTTAATCATTAAAATTCGGCGGCATGGTTAGAGACACATTTTCCCATGGGTTGACTCAAGAATTTATTAATGCCTTACACGCACTTTAACTAACTTTAAACTTGATGCCATTTTTTCATGTCAAATACGATCTCATGAATTTTCCAATACTAATATCAGTCTGATCCATCATGATTTAGCAGTAACAATGTTTTTGATGATTTTATTTAACAGAATTTCAAAATAAAAGCATTTTTGTTGATACAGAACTGTATATGGTTTAAAATAAAAATGTATTTATGATGCAAAATGAACCTAAAAAAAATAAAACATACAGGAAAATGTCATTATGACTTGATATTAAGTGGCGGGCCGTGTGTGGCCCACAAGCCTCAGGTTTGAGATCTCCTATTTATGTGATATTTATGGATTGTATCGGATTTTACACAAATCCTTTTTTTTAGATTCCCACGATTCTGACCAACATTTTGCCAGCTCATCCATATTTTACACTGTTTGTTCTGGGAAACTCCCACTCACTTACACAAGCACAGCATAGAATCATGTCACGGAGATCGATGTGTGGTCACAAAGCTGCAGCCTGAGACACACGCAGGTCCTGCTGTGAAGTGTTTTAACAGAGATCAGCTGGTGTTTGGACTAATGGAACCTAATTGATATATTCACGCTCACTTCACGGCCAACTCCCCTGCACCTTCCACTCCACTGTCTTCTCCATCTGTGGAGTGGGTCCGTGTGGGTGACTGGAATAAGGCGGCTCCTGCAGGGACTCACATTTATCACACAAGACTTGTTGTTTGATTTATCGCCCTGTCGTCCAGCAGGAGATTCATTTCTGCTCCTGTGGGTTTAAGAATAGCTTCTGTTGAAGTCCCAACCCGTGTTTGATTATTCAAGTGTAAACTGGCACATGCCCGCCCCCCCCAAAAAAAAGTTAAATTGAGGTCATACAGGAACTAAATAGTACAATTTTACTTAAAATGTACTCAGAGTAAAAGTTACTTAGTAACCTGCCCTCAGCATTCACCTGTCTGTCCTCATCATTCACCTGTCCCCATCATTCATCTGTCCTCATCATTCACCTGTCCCCATCATTCACCTGTCTGCCCTCATCATTCCCTTGTCCCCATCATTCACCTGTCTGTCCTCATGATTCACCTGTCCTCAACATTCACCTGTCTGTCAACATCACAAAGCAGCATATCTTCAGAGACTGGACTGAATTATTAGAATGTTGAAAGGACTTTGATGGTTTTATTGTACAGGACATGATTGTCTAATGTTTTTATTGTGTTTCTTTAATTGTTTTTCCCTAATGAATTGGTTTAAACTGAGCTGAACATGTAGGTTTAAAGGGATGTATGCCTTGTTTTATAGAACAAGGCATTTTTTTCTTATGTTTTTGAAAGACACACTCTCTCTCCATCATGTGGACTCTTCCATTAGCAGGCCTCGGGAGTATAAGTGGTGGAAATAATCCTCACAGTTGACTCAGTTCTTGCTCTTATTCATCACCTGCTCACTGGTGGATGAAAGAAAACCACCAGTGTTGAGCCGTTTCATACAGAAAACAGCTTTGTTGTCTCACACTGGTGAAGTCACTAATGATATGATGGAACCTACACAACATGAAAACACTTTTATTATCTTCTACAACGTTCACAGATTGAAACAACGTATTTAGGTGTTTTATTGATAAATATCCTTAAGAACTGAGCCATTTCTATTCACTGGTAAACAGTGAGATCATCCATGGAGTATAACAAAAAAACTGCTTTGGTTTGTAGACAAAACAAGATATTTGAGAACATTATCATTTCAAGGTTTGGCCCATATTTCAACTTATGTTGCACATTTTTTTATTCATTTGGAATTTATACATTATCTGGACAAATACTAACACAATTTGCACTGTTTTCTTTTGTCACACTGCAAGTAAAACACACTGTGTGTGTAATAAATTATACACGTGTGTATGAGTGAGTCAATAAATCCTCATGTTTTCATCATCTACATGTCTCACATCATTAGATGTGCAGCTGAGCATGAGGGTGTTTTTACTGTGTTTGAAGTGTGTGTGTTTATTATTCATTTCTGGGACCAATCCATTAATTCCAAATTTAAATGCACAGTGCAAGTGAAAAACCTTTTAGTGATGAAGTTTCTCATTATTCACAGTCCACAGTCAGTCGTGTTACTGATCCTGATTATCTCTCTGCTGGAACCTAATATTAAAGTGTATTTTTTACCACAATAATATTGTGAATTGTGATCATTTTGGTCTGGATAATCGTGATGGCGAACGTATAAATGTAATGAATCCAATTAAATTCAGACTTTATTATTGACTCAGACAACAACCAAGAGACAAACATATGGCAGGAGAGTGTTTTATTATCTGCAGAACATTCCAGTGGAACTAAATCCATATTACAGGACAATGGAAGTAGAATTATAAGGCCTGTTTACAGTGGACATTTTAAATGTTGTGCATGTGTGTGTGTCACTGGGACTTCTGTTTCTCCCACTGTTCTGGTGTGAGGGTCTTCTGTTCAAAAGCGTGGATTTCTTTCAGCTCCTCAGCGAGACACATGTTCACCAACCTGACAACACACACACACAGCTCATTGCAATATGTTGCAAATTTTAACCCAGTTTTCTAAATATAAGCATCTCCATCCCCTGCCGTTAAGTGAACATTTGCGGATCCTGCAGATTTCTGTACCTGTGTCTCTGTAACAGTGGCTTTCCCTCAAACTCAGACGACACCACCAGGACTTTGAAGCTGGCGGCACATCTGTTAGACGACGTGTCCTCCACATCCTGGATGAGAAAAGACGACGCATTTTGATGAAGTCAACAGTATGTAACGCTTCAACTGTAACTGGACGTTTTAAAGCTTCATTTTGCTTGTGTATTGTTTCTGTAAGATTTTCTGTTATGGGTGTAAAGCAGCTTTTTTGTTGTTGTAATCCATTATATTTACATCCTGTTCACACTATTCATGAACATGTGCTTTACCTACTGTGTGCATGTTTGTTGTATCCTTTGTTTGTGTATCACTGCTTGTGGTTTTGGATTCTCTTGTATCATAAAAAATAAAGAAACACATGCACAACTGCAGAATATTTATACAAAAAAGTACTTAAGCAGTTGGTATGTGTTTGCATTGGCTGTACATGCACATGATGCAACAGAAACAACAGTAAGAAACTCACCACGTGCACAGCCCCGAGCTTCTGCGTAAGTTTTTCCCTGATGTGATCGCATGTTATTTCCATGTTTCTCCACAAATGAACGCTAAAGCAATCGCGTTAACAAGGAGAAACAGCTAACTTATAAATGTATAGTGACCGTACAGGTAAAAAAGAAAATATGCTAAAAACGAAAGAAACCCTGTGTTTTTAATATTTTGAAATGCCTATATTTTTTCATAAACTGCTACAACACAGATGCGAACGCTTGTGTTGATTCATATGTCTATTAATATCATAAAACTTAACCCGGTACGAAAGTGTTCGCCTGATTTCCGTACCCCTGTGTGAGAGATGAGCGTCATCGCTTACGCTTGATTGACAGAGAAACCGTCCAATCACATTGCGGCTATGACAACTGTAGCCAATCAGGAGGGACATGCCATTTTGAACGTAGCGAATCGTTATCTTAGGATGTCTTTCAGAAAACCGAACTAAATGTTTCTAAAATATTCGTAAAAACAACAAATATTTTAATGTAAGTCAATTTATTCAATATATAAAAACATTCAATAGTCTTTATATGTCACGTGAGCTTTTTCTTAGCCTCAACAGCGAGGTACATTTTCTCAGTTTTTAAGGATATTTGATCAGGCAGGTTTTTGGGCTACCATTCCTGACACTGTTTACATGCATACATGGGCGTACGCTGCTCTGGAGAAAGCTAAATTATGATGTTTCATTAGTGCAGTTATTAATATTGCACATTTAGTGTTTGCTTTTAAGATTTAAATATCACAGCGGAAAAATAATGGCAGTTTTTCGTCTTTTAAATTGGATGGTTTTACATTTATTTTATCGGCCGTCTTATTGTTCATGTCTATATTATTAGCTAAGCTAATTTAGCCACTTAACTGTTAGTGTGTTTGTCTATTTCCACAATGGTGGTGGAGGTAGAAAGCTTCTTCGGTGTTTACATGCTTTACTGCACCAATCCTAAATTCAAAGGTCGCATCTACATCGGCTTCACTGTGAATCCCGAGCGGAGGATCGGGCAGCACAACGCCGGGCGACACAGAGGGGGCGCTAAGAGGACCAGCGGCAGAGGACCATGGTATGATGACCTGCTGCTCCACAGGGTTGCAACTATAAATCGTTTATTTTAAATTAATTATAAAATATTTTGATAATTGAAATAATTCAAACAAGCTCTGTAGGGGGTGGGTATCTCATAGAACCTCACACATTTGCGATACATGAACCATGATATCAATAATATCACGATATAACGATTCTGTGATAATCAATATATATATATCATGATATCTGTCTAACTGTAGAAAACAAAATGTCTGTGAAAAGTTAAAAGTGCAGGATATCTCTATTTGTTAACAACATAGAGTCTGCTTGTGCAAAGTGCAAGTGAACATAATCATTTCAATGTTTGGTAAACACTTATCAAATACTTCAATATTTTCTTACATTTTATATTGTCCAAAACCATGAATCCGTCTCGATACATCGGTTATAAAAATAATTGTTAGTTACACATTTGATGTGTTTTATCCCCTTTGTTTTCCCTCAGGGAGATGGTCCTCATTATACATGGATTTCCCTCTGATATTGCTGCTCTGAGGGTGAGTGTCTTTGACATGTGGTTACTTACTGTAAGTTCTAGTCAATACTATCTTATCTTACTATCATATTATCAATACTAAACTGACACCACAGAGACGTTAATAGAGAGGATTATTCAACATTGTTAATAATTTAATTTAACTAATTTCTGGGCAAAACAGTTTGTTATTACACTTAAAAATATATATTCTTTCAGAAAATTGTATGAGGAAATGTTTTTATTCTAATAACAACAAATGCATCATAACTAGATTTTAAACTTTAACATCAGTGGATGCATTTTTCCACCTTCTCCTTGCTGTAAATTGGAGTAGAGAGTGACGCTACATTAGTAATTCTGCAGGTTGTTTTTAACATAATTATGAGGCTTGAATAGGACTAGTGTTGTTCCATTCAGACACAGGAGACATCAGTAGAGATTGGGGTCATGGAAATAATTGAAAATGACACATCCAAATCAAAGGACACTGCTATTATTATTATTATTGTTTAATCAAAAATAAAACGTGTGGCAAAACTTTATTATAAAAGAATGTGTCAAATCTTCTTCTTCAGATAAGAAAACACGTTTCTTCATTAGATTAATTGCTATTGAAAATAATTGTTGCATTCAATAAATACAGATTTTCTGGTTTTAAGTCTAGAATAAGCAGCTAAACCCAATTCCAGTCTTTTATTAAGAAGACAGCTACATTTGTTATTCTCAGATTCCATGAATCAAACAGGAAGTGAGCTGCTCACCTGAGGATATCAGGCTGCTAAATCATTTATTTAAAAATTTGAAACACCTGACTCAGGGCGTGTTCATTTCTAAATTCTAACGAAACACTGTGATAACTCTGGGGCAGTTTGAGTGGGCGTGGCAGCACCCTCACTCTTCCAGGCGTCTCTCCCACGTCTCCCGGCGCTCCAGAAAGGAGTCGAGCCTGCAGTTCCACTGGCGCGTCGTCTCCAACATGCTGCGGGCGGCACCGTGGAACAGACTGCCGCTAACAGCGCGCTGGCTCAAGCAGGAGTACAGGATGGACTTTGAGCCCAGTCTGCAGCCACCGCTGCACGTCCCCGTCGCTTTCGGCAGCGTGAGAGCCAAGAAGACTCAGCGGCAGGCAGGAGAGGAAGAGGAGGAGGAGATGTCCAGGTGTTTTATCTGTAAAGGCTCAGTCAAGGTAGAGATTTTGTAGATTGTGTCCCAGAATACATATACATACAAACATATGTACATAATACAATCCAAACATTACCACTGGCCAGTTACCAGGTCTTTTAAACATCTGTATCGTTTGCACTGTATATTCATTTAATGTCCTATATAAAGGTCTTAATAGTTGCTGAAGCTTATATTTTAAGCTTCTTCTTTTTGTTCTTGATGACCTTTTTCATGTATTTAATATTCAGTTTATTCATTGTTTTTAATTGCACTGCTGTGCAAATAGTGACCCCTAACTGCAATCCAAGTTAAAAACAGTGGAGGGCGGTGTCTCCATCTTCTCTTGTGGCAGTTGCGACCTAAAGTGACCTGACTATACACAGTGTCAGATTAAATGTGACCTATGTTTTAAATAAATATAAATTGCATATGTCAATTAATTTTGTCTGCTCCGAGCGCTCGGTTTCAAACTTTAGTTGGTGTATTGTGAGTGAGGCAAAGCGAAACACGCAGAGGTGAAAGTGAGGAAAGGATGTGCGGAGTCAACTTCCCGCCCCATAGATAACTAAACATGTTTTCACCTTTATTCCAATTAAAATCACATCCTGACTTTGAGCTCTTTGCTTTGTTTTTTTTCCTCCCCGTCAGTCGTCAGAAACGCTGAGCTGCTTCCACCCGTCCTGTGGAATGAGCAGTCACGTGACCTGCCTCGCCAAGCGCTTCCTGAAGCCCGAGCCGTTGCACCTCCTGCCCGTGGAGGGAGAATGTCCGCGCTGTCGTCGCCCGCTGCTGTGGGGAAGCCTCATCCGCCACAAACACGGCTGCTTCGGAGACTTGGAGGAGATCCAGACGTCATCTGCCTCCCAAGTCAGTATATATATGTACAGATATATATATATATATATATATGTACAGATATATATATATATATATGTATATATATATATATATATATATATATATATATATATATACACACAAAATATATATTTTATATATATACAATATTAGTTATTTCATACAAATCAGAAGTGCATTCAGGTTTTCACCTCTAACATGTCGTCTGCTCCTCCACAGAAACACTGGGCCGATGAACTACAGTTATGAAGGAGCTGAGTCAGCAAAAAAATTATATGGATTACATGTTATTATATGTTGTATATGTCCTTTTGTTGTTATCCACCTGATCATGAAGTATTTTTAACTTTGTCCGTTGTTAACGTATGAAATGTTTGTGGAAGAGGAAAACAATGATGAATGATGATGAATAAAATGATATTTTTTTATATTTTGAATGATTGCCCAGTGTTTGACGTCGGACAAAGAAAAGAACGCTCACTCCTTTTACGCTGGTTTATTATGTATTAGATGTTAGTGGCAGTGACAAAGGAAACAATAGTGGTGATAATCATAAAGTAACAATCTCAAAGTGATGTTTATAAGAATATGAATGTGCATAATAATAATAATAATATCCAAGTCACAATTAAGTGTATATGTCATCTCTGTACAGTGGTGTACATGTTTAAGTGAGAGAGTGAAGCTTTACAAGACAAATAATTTCACGTTACAGAGAACATACCGTATTAAACAGATCACGTACAAAGAGTCGGGACATTGTTGAAGCAGTAAACACTGATCATTATTTTTATGTTCAGCAGAGACAAAAAAATTGTAAAAAAAATTCATACGTTTATACATTTGGAGGCCCAGTGTGTAAGAAATAGTGACATCTAATGGCAAGATTGCAGATTGCAAGAAGCTACGACGGCCATCACATACCGAAAAGGATATTTTCCTTTTGTTCGCATCATAATATGCTTCTTATTTTTCTTAATTTACGGTCACAAAAACTAAATGATGTTTATTTTAAAGTGATCATACACTTTAGCCCTCGAAACGTCCCTCCCGATTGTCATACAGCTTTTGTCCTCTGGGGTCAAAGATGGCCCTCATCTCGTTTGACTGTTATTTAAAGCATCTTTAGTCCCATTATCACACAATTTTCCATTCAGTTTAGAATTTTAGGGCCAATAAACCTTGTTCAGATAAAAGTATACCGTGTTTTTGAGTTTAAAGTTGGGTAAAGATGTTGTATTTGTATCATTTGAATTTTTTTCACACCTGCCGTCTTCTGGGGGTCAAAAAACGGACCTTCATTACCTGACATAAAACGTTAATTTCCAAAACTGGTTTTGTTCTGCGCTACCAATTTGACCCAGTTTCCCCACACAGGGATTAATAAAGTATTCTGATTCAGAAACATACATGTGGGTAGAATATTCACTTCCCAAATCTTCCACACTGGACCCTCTTTTTTAAAACAACAACAACAAAACGATACGGTAGTGAAAGCAGAGTAAGTGTTTCACATTACACATGATGGGTTGTTGTTAGTATAAAAATACTGAGTGATAGTGCAGCTGTTTGTGGTTTGTGCCGTTTGTCTGTCTCCTCACTGCTGGACAGCTGGAGCTTGCACCGTGATCACAGTCTGACAGGGACACAGAGGACACATGTTAAAATGGCTTCCAAGAAACCCAACAGTCTTGTGGGAACTACCTTAAAGGGATACTTGAATAAAAGTCTTAAAGTCCATGACATTTACTGTACTTCAATGTCTCCAAAGTCATTTTCTGATATAAAATGGACTTAAGATTTAGAAGTAAATGTATTTGAAAAGTGAGGCGCTAGGTGAGTTTTAACTGGAGGGTTGTGGGTTCAATTCCCGGCTCTGCTCGTCTATATGTGTCCTTGAGCAAGACACTCAACCCCAGGCAGAGTGTTGCGTATCGCACCTTTAAAACAATGTAAAAGAGGGTTCAGTCGTGTTGCTGACTCACCATTCTGGGCGCCGCCGAGCAGCAGTTGACCACCTTGCAGCTGTAGGCGGCCAGAGTGGCAGAGATGGCAAACAGAGCAGCATGGACAATCCCAATCTCAGCAGCAATGTGGCTGTGTGTGTGCTGAAGGGACAAGGACAGGAGGAAAGGAAGGAAAGACGTTTTACCTCGATTGGTGATCAGTTAAACAAAATGTCTTATGACCAGCTGAGACGTTTAAAATGCTACATTGGACTGATATTGGCTACTCAACAAAAAGAAAGTGGTATTAAAGTGTGTTTCGTCGATAAATCACCTCCATATTTAAGCAGGCGTCTGCATAAAGCATTGTGCGGTTTTCATAGTAATAGTGCCAGCATATTGATTTTGCCTCACTCATTTGAGCCAGTGTACCGAACAGGTTTAAGACGGAGGCCCCACACGACACAATCTGCATCCCCAAGCAGGCTCTCAGCTGAAACACACACACACAAAATATCAGTTATATGCAAAAAATATTACAGCTTTTATAAAACACAAACATAGCTTCACTGTAAAATTACACTTGTTTTGCATGTTAAGTATTCTCAAAGTCCCAATTCGATTTTTTGATTTGATATGAATACATTTAGAGATATTTCATTTTTCCATAGCAATTTGACTTCTTTATGAGAGAGCTTATAATGCAGATTGTATAAACCTTGGATCTTTCGCCCCTCGTGCATCCTTAAAATATCCATGTTTGCATTCAAATTTGAACCTAAAGTTGTTACATCAATGCTTAATATGACCACACGGTGCAACTACAGTGCAGTTAAAAGTGATAATTCAAACTTTAGACAAAAATACACAGACTAGAAGTGCATCAGACAGTTTTTAAGTTGTCCTGCAGAGGACACAAAAGAGGACACTAAATCCATGAACCACTTTTTTAATTGACCGTTAAAATGGTGTCATTGTGGTTGCTGGTGGTTTTCCTGGGAGTTGGGAAGAGAGAGTCTTGTCTTCCCGTCTCCTGGACGGGGACACATGTCCTCTAACCCCTGCCTGCCACCAGTTAAAAGAATGGAATGTGGCCACATCTATATGGACAACCAGCTCCATTCAGCCTCTTTCAGTGACTCATCCGAGCGAGGACATGACAGAGACTGAGAGTTGTTCTTTTGTTTTTGTTTTTACCCCCCAGATCAGAATCGAGCAAATCGACATTTTTTCAGATTGTTCTACTCTAGAAAGCAGAAGTGGTCGCTTCCTGCTGAGTCAGCGTGTTGTAGTTTGTTCACTCACCATCGTCAGATTGAGGTTCTGTGCTACTATGGCCACACATCCAGCGATCATCACCTGAGACGACAACAACAACAACCACACATGTGTGAAATGATCTACAAAAAAAACAACCCACCACAGAATAAAACTCACCTATACAACGTTTTACAGCGAAATAATCAACACATGCAGTCAAAAAATACAGAACATTTAAAATGTCAGAAGATAACACACAGAAAGAATCATTTTTCATATAATATTAGTTGATATTGTGACATGAATTCCCACAATAAAATAGAAAACAAGGTTAGAGCGTCAGTGTTGTCCAGCAGAGGGCAGCAGAGACCTGCTACACTGGTATGTCTATTCAATAATAACAATAATAATGACTTTTTTTTAAAGTATGTGAATGGGTGAAAAAGTATCTTGCCAGAAAATGACTATGGTAACCTTAAATAATAATAATAATAATAATAATAATAATATTACTTAAGTAGATGATGATATAAAATGTACTTCAGTTTTAGAAGTAGAGTTAAGATTGAGCCATGGTAGTTCGGTGGTAGGGCAAGTTGTCTTCCAACTGGAAGGTTGTGGGTTCAATTCCTGGCCCTGCTAGTCTGTATGTGTCCTTGAGCAAGTCACTTAACCCCACGTTGAAGTGTGTGAATGGGTGAATGACAAAACTATAGTGTAAAGCAGTTCATTAAGACCAGAGAAGCTCTAATATAAATACATCGCCACCGCTGATTTACTCTGAAGTGTGAGCTCACCAGTGGTGACGCAATTAAGAAGAGGATGCCACTTTCTAAACTAGCCAGCTCTTGGGCTATGAGCATAATGATCAGGATGATGTGAAACAGGCTGAAGCAAATCTGAGTGATCTGGAAGCAGAAAACAGAGAGAGAGAGAGAACAGGTCAGAAAAATACACTTAAATGTTTTTCATAAGCCTCGACTCGGACCTGACCATCGCCCATATATTAAAAAGTGGATTTAGTCCTAAAAATAATACGTAATAGCCTCCTGTCATTTCAAAACAAAAATTGTCTTGTATCATATCGGCATATCAGCGTCCCGGAGTGAACATATCTCCAAACGCTAGTCACTTTTCCGTGTATACAACCAATAAACAACCCCCACAGTGCCACACACAGGCCTGGCATGTGCACTACAGAATTGAGAGTCAACTTTGGCGGTTTCACGTGCACAAAGACATTCCTTGAAATGACGCCGTGTTTACAGACAACTTTTTGAAAGAAGGACAAAAAGGATCTCTCTCTGTACCCCCAGAGCCTTGGGTTCACTCTCCAGGTACTTCTGTGCTCTCTGGAGGTTCTTCTGGAAGGTGACAGCGACCAGCGGGTTCTCGGCCGGCGCGGCGCCTTCCTCCACCACTGCTGCTTCATCTGAGATGGAAACACAAGGAGCTCCTGTGAGACTCTTTCTTTGTAATCTGACAGAGAACGTGCAGAGGGAAAAGAGAGGAACACAGTGCAGACGCCTCTGCAGCGGAAGCCTGCACCGAGCAGAAGACAACATCTGGATTTCATCACTCCGGACAAACAACACTGGACTTCTTGTGTCCTCTCCTCTGCTGCTAATTAAAAAACTATCTCTCACTCTGTTAATAAAGAGTCTTTCTCTTTACCTGCCATGATCACAATCTCAGGAGCAGATCCCTTCTTCCCTTTTCACGCGTCTTTACCAAGTGCCGTCGAGCTTCAGCCTCAAGTTTTGCAACAACTTGGTGCCTGTGTGTGTGTGTGTGTGTGTGTGAGAGGGAGTGAGGGAGTCCCGCCTCACATCTGTCTCTGAAACATGACTCCAGCTGCTCACTTCCTCTCCGGTCCCAGAGCTCAGAGAAACATGGGGGGGCCGTGATTGGCTGAGCTGAGAAACTTCCTCAATCTGCTGAGACTTCACGTTCCCTCGAAAAGTCTTTCTTTGTCTTGGGCAAACAAGTGCGTCCTTGAATGGCAATGTGCGATTGTGAAATTAAAGGTCCAGTGTGTCAGAGTTAGTGACATCTAGTGGTGAGAGCGCAGAGTGTAGCAAACAGAGGACTCCTCTACCGATCCTTCGCTTTCCCGTCAAGCGTGCGTCATGGAAGTACGTTGTTGCTCTTCTTCGTTTGCTTTGGGAGCCTCTGGCTGGTTTTGTCCGTTCTGGGCTCCTGTAGTAACATGGCAGCACAAAATGGCTGCCGCTGTAAAGCAAGGCCCTTGTCTAAAGTAAATAGAAAAGGCTTCTTCTAAGGCTATGAAGACTATTATTGTTACACACTTAAACAAACATACAGTGTACACAGTGAACTTCTAGTCAGGTCAGAGAGTTGATGATAAAATGATATCTTGATAATCGGTCATGATATTGCAATTAAAAATAATTGTAAATAAATAAGTAAAAGTGTTTTTTATATATACATAAAGTTCACTGAAAAAAACCCCAAATATATTTATGATGCAAAATGAATCTATAAATAACAAAGACAGACAAATAAAATAGAATCAAAAAATTCATGTTTATACATTTGGAGGCCCAGTGTGTAAGAAATAGTGACATCTAATGGCAAGATTGCAGATTGCAAGAAGCTACGACGGCCATCACATACCGAAAAGGATATTTTCCTTTTGTTCGCATCATAATATGCTTCTTATTTTTCTTAATTTACGGTCACAAAAACTAAATGATGTTTATTTTAAAGTGATCATACACTTTAGCCCTCGAAACGTCCCTCCCGATTGTCATACAGCTTTTGTCCTCTGGGGTCAAAGATGGCCCTCATCTCGTTTGACTGTTATTTAAAGCATCTTTAGTCCCATTATCACACAATTTTCCATTCAGTTTAGAATTTTAGGGCCAATAAACCTTGTTCAGATAAAAGTATACCGTGTTTTTGTGTTTAAAGTTGGGTGAAGATGTTGTATTTGTATCATTTGAATTTTTTTCACACCTGCCGTCTTCTGGGGGTCAAAAAACGGACCTTCATTACCTGACATAAAACGTTAATTTCCAAAACTGGTTTTGTTCTGCGCTACCAATTTGACCCAGTTTCCCCACACAGGGATTAATAAAGTATTCTGATTCAGAAACATACATGTGGGTAGAATATTCACTTCCCAAATCTTCCACACTGGACCCTCTTTTTTAAAACAACAACAACAAAACGATACGGTAGTGAAAGCAGAGTAAGTGTTTCACATTACACACGATGGGTTGTTAGTATAAAAATACTGAGTGATAGTGCAGCTGTTTGTGGTTTGTGCCGTTTGTCTGTCTCCTCACTGCTGGACAGCTGGAGCTTGCACCGTGATCACAGTCTGACAGGGACACAGAGGACACATGTTAAAATGGCTTCCAAGAAACCCAACAGTCTTGTGTGAAGTACCTTAAAGGGATACTAGAATAAAAGTCTGTGACATTTACTGTACTTCAAAGTCTCCAAAGTCATTTTCTGATATAAAGTGGACTTAAGATTTAGAAGTAAATGTATTTGAAAAGTGAGGCGCTAGGTGAGTTTTAACTGGAGGGTTGTGGGTTCAATTCCCGGCTCTGCTCGTCTATATGTGTCCTTGAGCAAGACACTCAACGTTGCGTATCGCACCTTTAAAACAATGTAAAAGAGGGTTCAGTCGTGTTGCTGACTCACCATTCTGGGCGCCGGCGAGCAGCAGTTGACCACCTTGCAGCTGTAGGCGGCCAGAGTGGCAGAGATGGCAAACAGAGCAGCATGGACAATCCCAATCTCAGCAGCAATGTGGCTGTGTGTGTGCTGAAGGGACAAGGACAGGAGGAAAGGAAGGAAAGACGTTTTACCTCGATTGGTGATCAGTTAAACAAAATGTCTTATGACCAGCTGAGACGTTTAAAATGCTACATTGGACTGATATTGGCTACTCAACAAAAAGAAAGTGGTATTAAAGTGTGTTTCGTCGATAAATCACCTCCATATTTAAGCAGGCGTCTGCATAAAGCATTGTGCTGTTTTCATAGTGATAGTGCCAGCATATTGAGTTTGTCTCACTCATTTGAGCCAGTGTACCGAACAGGTTTAAGACGGAGGCCCCACACGACACAATCTGCATCCCCAAGCAGGCTCTCAGCTGAAACACACACACAAAATATCAGTTATATGCAAAAAATATTACAGCTTTTATAAAACACAAACATAGCTTCACTGTAAAATTACACTTGTTTTGCATGTTAAGTATTCTCAAAGCCCCAATTCGATTTTTTGATTTGATATGAATACATTTAGAGATATTTCATTTTTCCATAGCAATTTGACTTCTTTATGAGAGAGCTTATAATGCAGATTGTATAAACCTTGGATCTTTCGCCCCTCGTGCATCCTTAAAATATCCATGTTTGCATTCAAATTTGAACCTAAAGTTGTTACATCAATGCTTAATATGACCACACGGTGCAACTACAGTGCAGTTAAAAGTGATAATTCAAACTTTAGACAAAAATACACAGACTAGAAGTACATCAGACAGTTTTTAAGTTGTCCTGCAGAGGACACAAAAGAGACTAAATCCATGAACCACTTCTTGTTTTTTAATTGACCGTTAAAATGGTGTCATTGTGGTTGCTGGTGGTTTTTCTGGGAGTTGGGAAGAGAGAGTCTTGTCTTCCCGTCTCCTGGACGGGGACACATGTCCTCTAACCCCTGCCTGCCACCAGTTAAAAGAATGGAATGTGGCCACATCTATATGGACAACCAGCTCCATTCAACCTCTTTCAGTGACTCATCCGAGCGAGGACATGACAGAGACTGAGAGTTGTTCTTTTGTTTTTGTTTTTACCCCCCAGATCAGAATCGAGCAAATCGACATTTTTTCAGATTGTTCTACTCTAGAAAGCAGAAGTGGTCGCTTCCTGCTGAGTCAGCGTGTTGTAGTTTGTTCACTCACCATCGTCAGATTGAGGTTCTGTGCTACTATGGCCACACATCCAGCGATCATCACCTGAGACGACAACAACAACAACCACACATGTGTGAAATGATCTAAAAAAAAAACAACCCACCACAGAATAAAACTCACCTATACAACGTTTTACAGCGAAATAATCAACACATGCAGTCAAAAAATACAGAACATTTAAAATGTCAGAAGATAACACACAGAAAGAATCATTTTTCATATAATATTAGTTGATATTGTGACATGAATTCCCACAATAAAATAGAAAACAAGGTTAGAGCGTCAGTGTTGTCCAGCAGAGGGCAGCAGAGACCTGCTACACTGGTATGTCTATTCAATAATAACAATAATAATGACTTTTTTTTAAAGTATGTGAATGGGTGAAAAAGTATCTTGCCAGAAAATGACTATGGTAACCTTAAATAATAATAATAATAATATTACTTAAGTAGATGATGATATAAAATGTACTTCAGTTTTAGAAGTAGAGTTAAGATTGAGCCATGGTAGTTCGGTGGTAGGGCAAGTTGTCTTCCAACTGGAAGGTTGTGGGTTCAATTCCTGGCCCTGCTAGTCTGTATGTGTCCTTGAGCAAGTCACTTAACCCCACGTTGAAGTGTGTGAATGGGTGAATGACAAAACTATAGTGTAAAGCAGTTCATTAAGACCAGAGAAGCTCTAATATAAATACATCTCCACCGCTGATTTACTCTGAAGTGTGAGCTCACCAGTGGTGACGCAATTAAGAAGAGGATGCCACTTTCTAAACTAGCCAGCTCTTGGGCTATGAGCATAATGATCAGGATGATGTGAAACAGGCTGAAGCAAATCTGAGTGATCTGGAAGCAGAAAACAGAGAGAGAGAGAGAACAGGTCAGAAAAATACACTTAAATGTTTTTCGTGAGCCTCGACTCAGATCTGACCATCGCCCATATATTTAAAAGTGGATTTAGTCCTAAAAACAATACGTAATAGCCTCCTGTCATTTCAAAACAAAAATTGTCTTGTATCATATCGGCATATCAGCATCCCGGAGTGAACATATCTCCAAACGCTAGTCACTTTTCCGTGTATACAACCAATAAACAACCCCCACAGTGCCACACACAGGCCTGGCATGTGCACTACAGAATTTAGAGTCAACTTTGGCGGTTTCACGTGCACAAAGACATTCCTTGAAATGACGCCGTGTTTACAGACAACTTTTTGAAAGAAGGACAAAAAGGATCTCTCTCTGTACCCCCAGAGCCTTGGGTTCACTCTCCAGGTACTTCTGTGCTCTCTGGAGGTTCTTCTGGAAGGTGACAGCGACCAGCGGGTTCTCGGCCGGCGCGGCGCCTTCCTCCACCACTGCTGCTTCATCTGAGATGGAAACACAAGGAGCTCCTGTGAGACTCTTTCTTTGTAATCTGACAGAGAACGTGCAGAGGGAAAAGAGAGGAACACACAGTGCAGACGCCTCTGCAGTGGAAGCCTGCACCGAGCAGAAGACAACATCTGGATTTCATCACTCCGGACAAACAACACTGGACTTCTTGTGTCCTCTCCTCTGCTGCTAATTAAAAAACTATCTCTCACTCTGTTAATAAAGAGTCTTTCTCTTTACCTGCCATGATCACAATCTCAGGAGCAGATCCCTTCTTCCCTTTTCACGCGTCTTTACCAAGTGCCGTCGAGCTTCAGCCTCAAGTTTTGCAACAACTTGGTGCCTGTGTGTGTGTGTGTGTGTGTGTGAGAGGGAGTGAGGGAGTCCCGCCTCACATCTGTCTCTGAAACATGACTCCAGCTGCTCACTTCCTCTCCGGTCCCAGAGCTCAGAGAAACATGGGGGGGCCGTGATTGGCTGAGCTGAGAAACTTCCTCAATCTGCTGAGACTTCACGTTCCCTCGAAAAGTCTTTCTTTGTCTTGGGCAAACAAGTGCGTCCTTGAATGGCAATGTGCGATTGTGAAATTAAAGGTCCAGTGTGTCAGAGTTAGTGACATCTAGTGGTGAGAGCGCAGAGTGTAGCAAACAGAGGACTCCTCTACCGATCCTTCGCTTTCCCGTCAAGCGTGCGTCATGGAAGTACGTTGTTGCTCTTCTTTGTTTGCTTTGTGAGCCTCTGGCTGGTTTTGTCCGTTCTGGGCTCCTGTAGTAACATGGCAGCACAAAACAAAATGGCTGCCGCTGTAAAGCAAGGCCCTTGTCTAAAGTAAATAGAAAAGGCTTCTTCTAAGGCTATGAAGACTATTATTGTTACACACTTAAACAAACATACAGTGTACACAGTGAACTTCTAGTCAGGTCAGAGAGTTGATGATAAAATGATATCTTGATAATCGGTCATGATATTGCAATTAAAAATAATTGTAAATAAATAAGTAAAAGTGTTTTTTATATATACATAAAGTTCACTGAAAAAAAACCCAAATATATTTATGATGCAAAATGAATCTATAAATAACAAAGACAGACAAATAAAATAGAATCAAAAGATTAAATCAAAAATAACATGTAGACAATTGTAATCAATACTCTGGACAAGCTAATTCATTTTTGAATTTAATAATGTTTAATGCGTTTTCCTAAATGTTACACACTGGACCTTTACCTGGCAAAATAATAATAAAGTATTCACCTTGTTTATTACTGCTTAAGTCCCTTAAGCTCTTTTAAGGAGGCAATCTATAAAAAATAAATAATGTCATTTATTAAGTTTAAGACTATACATTATTTAAAACTCACCAAATTAGCTATCTATATCTGTCTGGATATAACACTGGATATATGAACACACCTCAACACATCTCAGTTTATCATTAATAGTTTACAACCGTGGTTCCCAAGGGCTGGGTCCAGACCAACAGATGGGTCGCCAAATTTATTTTTTAGGGTCCCCAAACTAATTTTCCGAAATTTTTTTAGTTGAGATTTATGTGAATGTGTTTTACGAACATCTTTTGGGAATGACGCAATTTCAAAATGATATCAGTCGCTTAATTTGCTTTTTCTGTTGTTGAAACGTGAGTCCTGATTGTTTATCATCTTTAAAAGTGGGTCACACTGGTTTACTGTCCATTTATATATCTTAAACTAAGGCATGTGTTTCTTGTCATGATTATATCCTACTATTTTATTTTTTATTAGTATGTTATACCTTATTTCAATTCTTATTCATTCCCCAAAGGGCTTCTTCCTTTCTTTCCTCACACATAATCACACACACCTTGGTATATACAGAATATATCAATCTTTATTGACACAGGCAGTTACAAACAGGTCAAGGTGCAGACACTCTGTGGAGAACTTTACACATGATTGGACGGAGTCTCGCTGCACTGAGCTGCACACGGACATACTTACAGATTACGCCACGCGGCTATTTTAAGAGTAAAATTAAACGAGCACACACACACACACACGGGGTCTTCATTCAAAGTGAGTTTAGCCTACTTTCCAGAGCACACAAATACAACAACAACCA
The DNA here is from genome assembly GCF_019176455.1 of Solea senegalensis. Classification (NCBI taxonomy): domain Eukaryota; kingdom Metazoa; phylum Chordata; class Actinopteri; order Pleuronectiformes; family Soleidae; genus Solea; species Solea senegalensis. The sequence continues at coordinate 5,719,504 of NC_058023.1, forward strand.
TTTTCATTTCCCCCTGATGGTGTTGGATTTCAGCATCCACACTAAAAACACTTGTGTAAATGAATCAGAATCAATGCCCTTATACTGAAATAACCCAGAGACACTTTCACTTTCCACTCAGTAAAACAAGCTGTTATTTACTCTGTTAAATGCCAAAAACCCTCATTATGTTCAAGGTGAAGAAAGCACATTTAATTTAAGCTTCCCAAAGTGTGGGGCATAGCCCACTGGTGGACCTTGGAGGTATTGCAGGTGGCCCCCAGTCTAGACTAAATATACATTATGTTTTTCACCAAATAAATGTAAACATACATTCTTAGTGCTTCAACAGTGCGTCTTAGTTGTTACCAAAATTGAGATGATGAGTATGTCTTGGTAAAGGGAACAGGATATTTTTTACAGTGTTTTCTAGACCGTAGACGCGCTGACGTATAGGAAAGTCTGCTCCAGAGATAAGCGAAGCGATACGCCCTGTGCAATCTGAGTAAATACGACTCCGTAATTATTTTCTTTACTTTACCGGTGTGCTGTAGTGAGAACTCTACCTTGCCACCGCAGGTACCCGAGCGCCACGTGATATCTGAAGTTCAAAGTTCATTCTAGCTGAGAAAACACAGTGTTCATTTATGAGCCGTTGTTTGTTATGTCCAATATGACCAACAGCTGCTAAATACACACTCTAGTGTTGTTGGTTTTTGCGCGCTTAAAGGTACAGCTTGACGTAACTGGGTTCTGTGTATCGGAGTTGGTAGAAGGAGAGACGGGACGTCATTAAAGCCCGGGCAAGCGGGATATTTTATGGCACATTTATCGATAATTCCATATTATCCTTTCAGCATAACATAAATCAAGCGGTCCAAAAACACAACAGAATTTAGAGTGAGACAGAACAGACAGGAGGAGGGAAGCCCGTCGAGTCGCCCTACCATCCATGATTCCAAAATATTCAATTCTTTGAGTTGACGGAACATAGAACCGTTCTCCTTGCCAGTCCAAATATACACTCACGTAGATTTCACAATGTTTTCTTTTATTTCTCTGTACCAGCAAGAAACACGGAACATGCGCAGAACGTCTAGAGCAGCTTGAGTCTGACAGAACGTATACACACAGTAGTAAATCCGCTCTGGATCACAATTATCTGGGTACTTTAGTCCAATTTCAGTTATGTTTACATGTATTTTTTTTGCTGACGTCATGTAAACGTACAGGTAGCCGCGGGTCGTCTGTGACATATGAACTGAGTGCGTCCGTCGGTGCAAATCAAGTGGGAGGAGCTAAGAAACTCGCCTGTAGTTGAGACTCCACACCTACCCCATGCTTTAATAGCACAACCTTGCAGTTTTATAAAAAAAAACACTGCAACAGCTGTGTACATAGTATTAAAAGACAAAGTTGGAACAGTTATCAGTGCAATTAATGTAGATAATGTCAAAATAAATCCCTTATTAAAAACATCCTTCAAATTTCCCGGGTTGTACTGATTAATAAGGCTAACGCGGTATTGCTTGCATAATTTTCCCTTATTGCGACAAAAATAATAATAATAGTAATAAAACAAATCCCTGGATGACACAATATACACACAAAGTTTGATTTTGTTTGAGGAAAAACTAAACATTCATGATGATTCATATAGAAGAGAAGGTAAAAATCTACCGTCTTCCTTTTTCTTCATGATTCCACTGCTTTGTGACGGTATAACATGGGGGTTATATAAAAATAACATCACAGCTCTGGCCCTCTGCATAAAGATGGACGACATGGCTCCACTTCCACCCACCGGGGGGCGCTAGAGATGCTTTGGGAGCTGCTGCGTCGTCCATCTTAGCATACACAACCTGAACTGGTTATGATGAGTCAGTTTTCACATGTATGTGCCAGTAAGTTTTAGTGTCCAACATGATGAAAATAATATTCATCTATTTGTCAAATTAAGGTTATGAATTTAAAATAATAATAATATTGATTTTGGCCTTTGAACACTCAAATGTTAGGAGTCTGCAGTGTGCCACCGAACACCACTCACTGACAGATTATTCAAGTTAAAGTAACAGATATCTCTTTTGCATTTGCAATTTCTAACCCTATTTTCTTGTCCCTTGTGAATCCATGTGGTTTATTCACCCAGTTTACTCGCATATCTGTTTGCCGTATCATCATTAAGATCAGGTGTAAAAGCTGTTGGGCCGGTGTGTCCCGCTCAAAGTCCACAGCCTTGGTTTATGTGTATCTGGCAGGGGTTTGGCCAGTCAGAGCTCAGCCTGCTGCTCCATGGGACGGACTTTGGATTCGACTACATACGTGTCTTCAATTCAACAAACAATCAGAAAGAAATGGAAAAAAAAGAAGCAGAAAATAAACGAGATTGAATTTAAAAAGTGAGTGAACGTAGGATTAATAGGTGTTTTTTTTTTCCTTCTGCTTCAATTCATTTTAAAGGTTTATGATTATTATGATTAAAGTGGCTCACTCCAGCCTCAATAGTAACGATGTTTAGATAACACTTAACAGAGACATAACAGGTGGGGGGGTCGGCGGGAGGCAGTGGATCGCTGGTGGTGAAGGTTTTTGTTGCTCTGGCTCTCGTAAAAGACAGAGCATCACAGCCTCGCTGCTTTATCAAAAAAAAAAAGGTGTCTTCTCTGGGCGACCGAGTGTCCCCACCTCACAGAGCCTGGTAACCGTCGGTTCTCCTTTTGCGGGTCACCAGGTAGGCCACCACCACGATGACGATGAGCACCAGCAGCGTCACTCCCACGCCGATCGCAACCTTGTAGTCGGGCTGGTCGGCAGGGCAGCGGTCAGCTGGGAAACACAAGACGACACACACGCGTGTTTGTTTGTGCAGTTTCACGGGGACAAATATGATGTCACACTTGAACCTGGCAATTAATCTGAATAATCTGAATCTGGATACTTAATCCCCGGGGGTAAGAAATACGGCCCTTACTGGATTTAAAAGAGCACAATTAGTTAGTTGTCTAGCATACAGATATTCACTTTGTATAGAAGTCTGTTATTGCAGCACTGTCATCTAAATTACACTTTGAAAAGACAATTACAGCCACATTTAGGACATTTACTACACGGTCAAATAAAAGACAGCTTTCACTGCACTTTCATAGATTTGCTAAAATAAAATTCAAACACAAAGGATCCTTTGTAATTCCTTCCTTTTTTCTTTAATTAACACTATTAACTAACTTTTTTAAATGTCATTTCTTCAAACTTTTCATTTGACTTGAATTATTTGTAATGAAAACAAATAATTTTTTTTGCTTTCTCAGTGTAATTCCTAATAATTATTACGCGCACACGCTTAAAACTTTCTCAACTGCCATATAATTTTATTAGACGTGAGTCTAAAGACATTTGTCAATATTGCTTACTTAATCTTTTATAAGATATATTTTAAAAGACTGCACTTTGTAAAAACGATGAAGATGAAGATTAAAACTAAAAAGAAAATCATAAATGAATTGAAATCACATTACATGATACCACTACTACACAATAAAGCTGAAGCTGAACATGGAACGTGTAGATGCAGATCAAGCACCTGCACCTGACTTGGCCTGCAGATGTGTCTCATGATTACATCTGCTGGGAATAACAGAACTATGTCACTCAACTGTGACCGCCATGTGACGGTGACTACTGACCACACCCTGGCATCTTTAGAATAATGTAATGTAAACACCTGAACATTTCATCCAGCTATCATCTCCTGCTCAGCAGCAAAACCTTTTTTAGAGAGAATTCTTCAGAAGAAAATTAAAAAAACTCATGTAAAATAGTCCACACCAATCACTTCTGTTTCATATCTTACTTTTGAAGAAAAACACAATTGTGCTGCGACGTCGCTTTAAGGCCTATTTATATATATTTAGATCCAAAATAGACTGAAACTCAAGCAGATTTAATGGCGGTGGAACCACTGAATGTGTTTTCCTGACTGATTGACTGTATACTGCCTATCAGCTAGCTAGAGGTTAGCAGTGCAGCGTCTGTCATGGCTAACTATGTAGCAGGAGTCGCTAACATTGTTGGTGTGTTTGTCATTGTTTGGTGTTTCTTATCGGACAAAAAAACGGAAAAAATTAGGAGAACTACATCGTACGAGAGCTTTGTTTGAGCTGTGTAGCGTTCGGGCTACATGTGTTGGTATATTTGTGAGTTGGCCATACTAGTCGTGTAAATCAAATGATTATATTTTGTTGTCTGTTTTTGTTGTCTGTTTTAAATTACTCAGTAGAACAGTATTTCTGATTTACCAACAGAGGAAACTTGTGTACCACTGATGGTACACGTACCGCAGTTTGAGAACTATTTTACTATTTACTATTTATTCGACTTATTTTGTAATGAATAATGTGTTCATGTGTTTATGTACTTACAACTTTGACTCTTTTTTTTTTGCAATCACAATTTACATACTTTCTATTACACAATGCATAAGCTTCCAAAAATGTAAATTCAATACATTTTGCTGACTATACGTGCTTTTACTGAAATGTAAGTTGTGCCTTTATTGTATAAATAGTGTGTCTGTCATTCATTTATAAATAGTTCTGACAATTCACGTAATGGACAGCAGTCGATTCATGGACACGTGGACACTTACGGAGGCCAAATTCTTTGCTCTTAGTCAGATTGAATCCCTGGAATTGGTCCTGACTGACGTCCAGGTAGAGTCCCTTCTCCACTAAAACCTGTTCAGTTTGCCGGCAGGAGTAGCAGCGTCCAACCTTTGCAGAGAAGAGATGCAGCGTGTTGTTCTTGGCGGGGAAATTTTCCTCCTCTGTGACAGTCAAACAAAACAAAGGCAAGTCACATTGTTTGAAAGGCACATTATAAGCTCAAGTGCTTCGAGGTCACGATGACAGATTCTGATGAGCAGATATGGGATCAAACTTGTTTGACTGCATGGCACTGGAAATAGATGACTTGTTACTGGCATCACATGCTTAACAGTAATTTCCCCGATAATGCAGCTGAACAGAGACACAAATAAGGAAGTTGTTGCCTGTTAAATGCTTCTCGTCTGTGCTAATGTTTGCCTGCGTTGCGCAACATTAATCTGTAGCCAAAATATTAGTACACCTGCAGCGACCCAATAAGAAGAATCTAAAGTTTGACCCGTAAAAAAGACAGTAAATGACATGAGTAGACTCATTGCATGAGTGTTCATGACTTACTTCCTTTGACGAAGGCGTAGGTGAGGTTGAAAGACACGGCGTCAACGTAGCTAGTGGTATTATCAGTGCTCTGTGGAAACAGGCAGGACAACAGGACAGTCGCGGTTACTGTAGTTAAACGAGAAGTAATGGTTTTACTTTCAGTAAATAAACAAGACTGGGATTGAGATTACTGGTTGACTACATTGTTCTTAATGATGTCTGATACACCAGATGAAAGAACTGTGGACTTCCCTCTCAGAACAACAAAGACACAAGTACGATTTCCATTTCAAACAAGTGCGTCCTTCATTCCCAAACAAACAATCGTCCAATGAGTGGATCCTTCATCAACTCTATCTACTTGGGCCAACTTGTCCTAGCTTGTCGAAAATGAATCGGGAAAAATGGCAAAAAATATAAAGGATGGATATGAAGTGTCATTTTTAATGTTGGTACCAGTCTTTAACCCTGTTGCTAATAAACAAGGGCTGGCATAGCAACTGGCTAATGAGACGGTGCCTCAAAAAAGGAAGTCGTCCATAGCATGAACGACAATATACAGTATATGGTCTCAACGACTAGTTTCAGATCTTCTTCAGAGTGGAACCGTTTGGTTTGGTACGTATTTTGTTTGCGTTTCCATTAGGAACTGTACCAAAACTGTTCCATTTTTGGTACCCTTCCCTTGGCGTACCAGAGTAGTGGTACAGTACGGTAAGGGTGGAGCCAGACCCACCCGCCGTCGCACTGGTACGACGTCACGGCTACGTATCTCGCTGCCACGGCCATCGGGCACGGCTCACATCCTGCCTATCAAGTAAAGGTACTGTTCTCAGTCGAAACGCAAGCCTGACCGAGGCCTGTACCGTTCCAAATGTAACTTTACTGTACCGTGATGGAAAGACCACGACTGGACCGCACAGTGTCCTGCCGGTCCTTGTGCACTCCCTTCACTTCTACCCCAAATTCTACATAGGTATAGGTAGAAGCTAGTGGACATTTCTGAACTAACTGCTATGCGATAACACCCTGAATGAAATTGTACTTTCACGAAGTAGCCTCAACATTCAAAACCAGTTAATCTAGATTGTCATGTAGGAAACCAACAAATGAATCACACAAGTGTTGTTCCTTGTCACATGTCATGTGCTCTCAGACTGATCCTGTCAACTATACTTCCCTTTTTTGGCAGTTCTCGTTGATTCTACTTCCTTCATGAAGTTTCAGTCAAGCAACTTGATATTCTACTAAATGGGTTACTTGTGTTAACGTTGCCTTGTTGAACCTCTTGAGATTTCTCTCACATAACTAGGATGATGACAGATTAAACCTACCTTGGTGAACAAGAAGGTGATGAAACCCTCCTTAAAGGATAGGGTAAGGTTGGCCTTGGTTTCCCCACAATGTCCACTTGCTTTTGTGATATTTGGCTGAATGATAAAGGTTCCATTGAGCTGAAAGATAAACAGTTTGATGGTAACTTCAATCAGAATGATACAGAAAATAACATTATTGCTACAGGGAAAAAAAACCCCACTGTAGTCATGAACACTTTGGAAAAGTCTCGTGACACCACAGATGACACATGTTTAATCCTCTGCAGAAGCTACACCTACCACAATGAGGAATATATAGTATAACTTTTTCTCATTTCCTAAAAACAGGGTGCTGACAATGACACTACTAAAAGAGAAAAGAAGAGAAAGTTCGATTAAAGTTAACACATTTCAAAATGGTTTAATGAAACCCTGACGATTACTTCCAGACTAGAATGTACCAGGCTTTGTGTGGTGTTTATGGTGACTGATAAAATGTACCTGAGGGCGTGCCACTCTGATCTGCAAAGCCATCTGAGCCCTCAGGCAAACCTCTTTGTTGACTGTCACGTTGTAGTTTCCAACAGTCAAGGTGGTGGACGGAGTTGGTTGTGGAGGTGGGGTTGGAGGCTTGGGAGGGGTGGTTGGCTTCGGAGTGGAGGTGGTTGTTTTCGGGGTGGTGGTGGGTTGTGTTGGGTGGTTGTCTTCGGTTGTCTTGGTGGTGGTGGTTGTCTTGGTGGTGGTTGTCTGTCGTTGTCTTGGTGGTGGTGGTTGTGTTCAGGGTGGTTGTTTCTTTTGAGGGGCCATCTGTGGAGGTATATTCCATGGCGGGGGACATGGTTCCTGGGGGTTTGGAGTCGTTCTTGTCTTCAGCCAATGACAGTGCTTAAATCAAGAAGAAAGGGAGAACGACAATAAAACTGAATCTGAAAGCAAGACATTTTCAATGTCTGTACATATAGACCTCTCTTGCTAAATGTTGGATTAACCGGACGTCACGCTCATGACTCTTCCATTGAGGACACTCTCTGACCAATCAGTGACCGGCAGTCTGACGACTTGGAACCTCACTAAAGCAGGCACCAAAAAAGAAGCACCAGGTACTCAGTAATGGAAAAGCAAAAAAAAAAACGATTAGAGCCGAGCGAGAACTGTATAACGCAGTTCACTTTCCATAACGTCCGATCTTGTGATTGCCGTGTTGAAGTTATGAGTTCACACAATGTCAAGAAAAATACTAAATACTATGTTGGTGAGGTTAAAGGCTGTATTCATCCATGTTAGTAAAAATTCATGTTTGTGAGATTGGCATCAGTCCATCATTTTTTAAGTGTCCACACACTGGATGGGGTTGTTGTCTGAGAGTTGCAAAACTTGTCAGCCACTAAAGTGGCCTATTTCCTCTTTGCTTATCTAGCAGACTTAGAGCGCTTGTTGTCTTTACCTGATGAATGTGCCTACCTTTTCCCTTTGTTCTATTCATGCAAACTATAGCCACAGTTCCCTTCATGCTAAAATGAGGGTCGTGTGACACATGCACTCACTATATTATGTGTTGTGGATGTCCACAAATTAGTTTTAGTAGATAAGTTTTCAACTTTCAGCCTTGTTTTGGTCTCCACCAACTAATGAGTACAAAAACACTTGCTTTTACAGTTGCCATTAGACCTAATTTTTGCAAAAAAAAAAAAAGATGTTTAATTTTTGAATTCAAAGCTAATGTTTGCGCACAAACCTCCGTCCTTTAAACAAATATTGTAAAGTTAGCAGTTGATTCTCACAGTCGGGCATTGTTTAGTCTGCAGCACATTTATATGACACATATTTCTGTTCGGGCCTGAAACTATGATCACCGCAACACAAAACCAAAACACTTTCAGATCCCTAAAAATCTATAGTTGCAGCTATAAATATCAGTTCATTATTAAAAATGAAAGTTGAAAACAAACACTTAATCATGGTTTTAACCTTCTTCTGAGACATATAATAGATCAAATATTTGTCTTCTATGAGGACCAAACAAACAGCCCACAACATGACTCAGCTAAAATGCTGTTTATACAGTCTGTGTATAGTTAAAGCAGGTGATACATAGGCTTTTTAGATATTTTTCTGATATTCAATATGGCGATACTGAGTATCGTATCGGGTCATCCCTTGTATTGAATGTTTTCTTGCTTTTAAATATAATATAATATCATGTCCCAGGGTCACTAGTGAGTAAAAAAAACACCAATTTCACATTCTTTAAGTATTTTTGGGAGCATTTGTGTTCAACTTTTCACTTTTATCCCTGTCTTTGTTTGCCCTTGTTTTAATCATCAAAATGATAACATATTTGTGTACGTTCAAACATTTCTTTGCTCTCAGAATCTTTAGAAATGCTGAGAAAGCTGCACTAAAACGTTTGTTTTCTTTTAATTTGACCTACATTGTGCGTTTAACATTTGGTTTAATGCAGACAGCAGAGGCAAACCATAAGTGTTGTTCAATAAATGTTGAGTTACAGCAAGTGAACCACTGTCATTTCATCAAATGGAGGTGAAAAATAATACAATATGATAAACAGATCAAGGAATGAGGGAACATGGGGGTGAAAAAACCCATATTGCAACACATTTAGTCAATACATGACTTTTTTTATACTGAAAAAACTGTAAAAAGGAGATATTTTCACACTTTTACTTAAGTATTATTGTACATATGTATATATATGTGACTTAATCTGCATTAAAAAAGGTGTCACACACATGTCACTGTGTTTTGAACTTGCACATTGACTCTGTCCTTCTGTTTAAAAACAACACCAGCAGATTGTGCGTCTCTGCCAACAGTCAGACATGTGACTCAGATCTGCAACTGTAACCAAAAACTGCGGAAACTTCTGTTCTGTCTCCCAAACAATCCAGGAAGTCACACATTCACCAGTCAGCTCTCACACATTCATCATGTATATCACATCTCATTTATAACACAGTGTTATCATGTGATCATTCAAACGAGAGTATTTTTCAAACCATCAAAGCTGCATTGCAACATTAAAAAGTCTCTTAATGTTTAATGTTTTTATCATAAAAGTTGTTGTTTTTTGTTGTCTTACCTGAGAAAGTGCAGAAGACAACAAAGACGAGGACCAGAGCAGTCTTCATGGTGACACACAGGTGCTGACTGACTGACGAACAGACACTGGTTTACACTGAATGACTGTCACTGTCTCCTGTTGAACTTGTGTCACTGTGAAGCAACAGCTGAACGTCCTCGCTCTTTTACCGACCATGTATGGTCAAGGTCACACAGGCAGCACTGAGAACACGACCGGAAACTCATCAAAATAAAAGCACACAGCGACGCGAGAGGGGGGGGTTTAGAATTTTAAACTCTGATAATAATACAATTTTCTACTTAGAATGATTTTAAGTAGAAATGTTTAATTAAAAGTATTTTTAAATTGGTAAAAAAAAAAGTGTTAATGGCATATATATATACAGCTAAAGGACAATAAAAAAAATTGTTGCCTCAGGATAAGGTATGATGTGTTAATGGTATAAAAAAGACAGCTACACAAGAGGAAAAAAGATATTATAATAAAATAAAAATATATCGTAGTACAGGTCAAAATTTGAAACCTTTAAATGCAACCAGCTAAACAAACAAAAATCAGCCACAATGAATATGTAGCTACACACGAATGTGCAGTTTTGTGCAAAGTAATAATAGTACAACTACTTCTACTACGAATAATAAGAGCCATGTACTTTGACAGACAAAGCTGTAACATTGTATATTTCCCCCTTCTTTATACTTCTTTAATCACATGGTAAATGTAGATTTCACACTAGTACAGCTTAATCCTGGTCACAATATCAAACTTTGTGCATGGATGAAGAGGTTTCAAGTGCTAAAACGATCCCAACACATGTGCCTCAATATGATGGATTACTGAAATACTACAATATAATGTTGATCTACTGCTAATGGTCCACTTTAAGTGTAAATCTTCGACATTATTGTGTTTTAAATGTTTACTTCTTTTACAGCGATACAGATATCAATCCAGAACCATGGTTTCTCAACCTGTGGTACGCAAGCTTCCTCCGGTGGTACTTGAACCAGAAATACTTAATTTTGACAAGTCCGTAGCTGACTTTGCTTGACCTTTTTACGCCACTGTATTCTGACGTTGGTGATAAGTAACAGTGTTACTTCAAGAACCCGATATTTTCTTTCTTCTTTTGGTACTTGGTATAAAGAGTGTGAGAACCACGGATTTATATTCAGTCTGCTTTTAGAGGTCGTATTTTGAAAGGACAAAACCGGAAGTACTCGTGTTGACGCTTAAATGCATGTGATTATGTCCAACTTGTCCATCGACTCAAGTTTGCGCAGGAAACGAAACCAATGTTGACAGTAGCAGCGCGGGGAGGGAAGAAGGTGTTGAGGAAAACTGGTCAGATGTTGTTTTCCATTAAAACGAAAACGAAATGTGCTCAGACCAGTCTGACTTCACTGATTACACTTTAAACCCACAACAGCACATTTGTTTGAATAAGAGTGGACTTTCTCAGACAACTGTGTAATAACACGAACGTTCACAGACCTGTTCATAAATGTCACTCCATTACACAGCTTTATTACGCTGTACAATATTATCTGTTGTGTTGTTGTACAGACGACGTTGTTTGAATGTGGTGTGTAGGAGAAACTAAGTAGCCTTCAGTTAGCATCAAAATTCAAAAAAGATGTTTAGTTTGTCCAATGTGGGCTATCATACAGACATGGTGGTCCGAAATATCGTCCTGTTGCTTATACTGTATCCTTACTACAATCAATTTGTTGGAATGATGAGTGAAAGTGCGTCTACTTCCAACTGCATTCACTTAACAAAAGGCTCTGTTTTTGAGTCTTTGGGAGTTTTTTCGGGTCTGTTTTTACGAGATTTATTTTCGCTCAATTACGGATAGTAATGTGTGGCAAAAATGTCGTAAAAACAGAGCCGTTTTTAAAAATGTTAAGTGAAGTGAATACGCGTCTGTAATTCCTGATGCTGTTATTGTTTTACGAAACAGTTGTGGTTGCCACAAAAACAGCATTTGGTACAATCAGGTGATTTTACACTTATTTTATGTATTTTATCTTCAATTTCTGCCAAAACATTATTTCACCAACATTTTTCACACTGGACCTTTAAAGGTAAACAAGCAAAGCTTTCGGTCTAATTCTTTGTTCATTTGGTTTGTCAATAAAAGTCAACTCAATTTACATTCATTACAGTAACACAACAATTTTATTAAGCATCATAAATAAAAGCAGATTTAAAAGATAAGAGTTAAAATCAGATTAAAAAAAACATCAGCTTTAAGAGGCAAACTGATGTAAGCCACAAGAAAATTGTGTGACTGACCAGTTTAAATACTGCTGTGTTAGTGTCAGTGGACAGAGAAAAGAGGAGATTTCCTGCCGTCACATGACACAGCAAGAGGAAACAAGTCACACGCACACAGAGAAACACAAGGTTCACACCGCTGTGATGCTGTTTAACGGTGAACTTGTGTGACTTGTGCTCTAATGTCAGAATCACACATCTGAGTGTCCACCTGATGCTTCAGATGAGCTTTAAAGGGCCAGTGTGTAACATTTAGGACGGTTTATGGGAAGAAATGGAATATATTCCCCATAATTATATTTGTATATGTGTACAACCACTTTAAAATAATAATAGTTTAGGCTTTTTACCTTAAAATAATTATTTTATATGTCTTTGTATAGGACTTTGCTTTACGGAGGCCATGGTGTTTATACACCAGCATTAATGCTGCATTAATGTACGACTGATTAACTGTGAAACAAACACAACAATAGAACACAATAGAAGTCCGAGGTCACAGGTCGTTACTAGTGAAGGAACCTCAGAAATGAATGAAACGTAGCATAATAGAGTGCATTATTACATTTTTAATGTAAAGCTTCACATACACATACAACAAAGAATGACATCCTTTCTTGTGACGGTCGCTGACCTTGTCCTAATGGTCCGATTGAGGCAGATTAACGTTTTAATAGAATTGAATGACTACAAATATGAAATATAGAAAGCCATTCCCAACAGTAGAATTCAGTAATGTGTACATGAGGAAGTACGCATTTGGAATTCTGTCCATCTTTGAATCCATATTCTTATTCTTCCCTCTATAGTTTTGTGTTTTGTTTCAAAGTAGGTGAACAAGCACCAGTTGTCCTTTGTTAACAGGTGAAAACAGCAATGACATGTCAACAATCCTCTTTTCCTACTACGTAAATGTCATAAAGTTCTTTTGCTATGTAATATATCTACATATAAAACTGTATACATGATATTATCATTATTATATGAGTCAAATTGTCCTAAACCCGTGGTTTAAGACAATTATGGGTTTTTAAAATTAAAGTTTTTCATGATCATTTTCCTCCATTCAATTCAATTTTCCCGGGAAAACGTTATGATAATGAGGTCCCTCTCCACCAATCCCGGTTCCGCAAACCCTCCTGGCCCCGCCTCCCGTGACGACAGATAAGAGGAAACTGTACACCGCCATATAAGGAAAATACTCCCGCATGCGCAGTGGCGTGAGTTTTGTTTGAAGTGAACTGCTGCTGCCTGGAACTGCCCTACAAAGCTGCAAAGTCGCCAAGCATTTTTTGCTCCTCACTGTATTTTCTCCACATTTTCCTCCATATTGTCTCTATGCATCGCAGAGACCATGTTAGGTCACCACTACCCCAATGCCGACAAGTCGCAACAACTGGTCAACTATGTGGAGGATTATCTGGAATGTGTGGAGTCCCTGCCTCTGGACATACAAAGAAATGTTTCCCTGCTTCGAGAAATCGATGCAAAGTATCAAGGTACTGTGTTCAAACCATTCGCTTTCTTGTTTGTTGTAAATGAGAGGGACGTGTGTAAAAGTGGCCAGAGCTGAAATGGTGGAACAGGCGCGAGCCTTGTTTCCCATTTTGCAAGCCACCCGAGCCTGCTTTTTTTTAAACGTGTACACGGATAAAACTGCTACGTTACCACGACAAACTGTTTGTATTTATGTTGACGAGCCATGTGTTAAATAAACAAGACAGGCGACCGACAGTTAGCATAGCCCGGATACACTCCTGCCATCCTGTGTTGTGTGTTTGTAACACCAAACCCATTGAGAGAATCCCCACATTTAATTCTACCGTCTCCCGGCAAACGCACATTTAATTTTTATTACATCACACAGACGTGCTGTGCATTACTGGTATGTGACGATAAATTCGGCGTGAAGATTACCACAAAACAAGTACCGTGTGATAGTAAAATCTTAACTTTTTCAGTACGTACACACAGTACACTACCGCCCACAACGGCGTTTCCGCGGAGGATTATTGTGTTAATACTAACAAAACAATGGATAAACTTTAGCTATTTGTGAAATAAGCACACGTTTAAGTACATGACGTATGCCGAATGCAACAACGTACGGTAAAGATATAGCGAATACTGTTTATTGTGTCAGTCAACATGCAAACCTACGACCCAACCACCATGGTTGACAAACACTGCCGTTTTTCTAATGGAATCTGGTGTTGCATTCTCCGTACGAGGAATCCCACATTAACAGTTCATTTTCGTCATGTTGTGTTGACACATTCTAAGTATTTAGGGTCAAATTAAATCATGATTGGCCCTGGAGCTGGAGTTAACGTTGTTTAGAATCGCGGACGTTTGTTAACAAAAGCACCACAGAGCAGGAAAACAATTGTCAGTCATTGTTGCTTAGTGTTGACGCAGCGGGCGTGAAGCAGCCTCTTGCCTCTCCCGACAAGTTGCACCGAAACGCGGACTCTTAACGACAAATGTCGACGGAGTGGACTCGCATTCGCTTTAAATGGCTTTCAGCGACATTGCTGCTCTTCGCGGGCTGAGCTGCCTCCATGTCAGCTCTGCTCCGTCGAGTGTGAACTGCAGAGCCGGATAGCTCCTCTCCTCTAGGCAACCCCTACACAACACTGGGACTGACGTCATTTCCTGTATCCAGGAGTCCAATGCGGCTCAGCCCCTCCTCCAAAGCTCTGCCTCTCTAACATGTCCAACTTCTGTTTTCCCTTCAACTAAACTTTTTTAAAATGTCTGCGGAGGGAGTTGTAGCCAGATCTGCTCAGTAAGCACTTTATTAGGAACACCTGCTGATGCAGCATTGCTAAGTCAGCCCATCATGTGAGTTCAATCCTGCAGATACAGATGAGGAGCTTCCGTTCATGGTCATGTCAAACATCAGAACGATGGGGGAAATTATTCTGTGTAAAGTTTGAAACGGGGAGAAGGACACAGACGATGACTAGTGCCACATTGAGTGGTTCCACGGCTCCTGCGTGGGCCTCACCTCCAAGCCCACAGTCAAGTGGTACAGAGGCGACAATGAAAAAGTTGTCTGTGCCTCCACCATAGGAGAAGAAGTCCAAGTTTGTGCGAGTCCAAACAGAAACGGGGCGCTTCACCAGTCAAATTCGCCATCAACCTCAAGAACCCACCTTTTGTCTCTGTGAGCAGGTGTCATTGGGTGTGATGATGATGATGATCAGTGGTTCCATGTCTACTGCTTAAGCCTCACCTACGAGCCCAAGGGCATGCAGTACTGCCCCAAATGCAGAGGCGACAATGAAAATACGATGGACAAAAGCCTAGACAAGAATACAAAAGACCCGAGAAAAGTAGCTGAAATCACGCATCTTGGTTTTATTTCTAAAATGTCTCAAACTGTTACAGCCCCATACTGATACATGAAATGATGACACTTCATGGTCAGTTAAGTTGATTTGTCTTTTGTTTTCAGAGGTGCTGAAGGAGGTGGATGAAGTGTTTGAGAAGTACAAAGGTGAGCAGGATGCAGCTCAGAGAAAGCGTCTGCAGATCCAGCTGCAGAGGGCACTCATTACCAGCCAGGAGCTGGGTGACGAGAAAATCCACGTGGTGACCCAGATGACGGAGCTAGTGGAGAACCGCTCCCGCCAGATGGATTCCCACTCCCTGTGCCTCCAGGAGCCCCCCGAGGCCGAGCGACTCCCCCCAGAGCGGCGCTCCAGTGTCCAAGAACCCCCGGCGCCTGAGCGCACCTCCAACAGACGCCCGCGGCGCCAACGCAACAGCGAGAGTCGCGACTCCAGCCACCCGTCGGCCAATGGCTCTCTGGTGGACGACACCCCCGAGGAGCTGTCCGTACCTCCACCACGGGAGAAGAAGTCCAAGTCTGCGAAAAAGAAGAAGCGCAAGTCCAAACAGGAACGGGACGCTTCACCTGTCGAATTCGCCATTGACCCTAACGAGCCCACCTACTGTCTCTGTGAGCAGGTGTCTTATGGTGAGATGATCGGCTGTGACAATGACCAGTGCCCCATCGAGTGGTTCCACTTCTCCTGCGTGGGCCTCACCTACAAGCCCAAGGGCAAGTGGTACTGCCCCAAATGCAGAGGCGACAATGAAAAGACGATGGACAAAAGCCTCGACAAGAACAGAAAAGACCGTCGGTCCAGGTAGTGACCCTCATTGTGAAGGGGCTAGGACTGTCGTAGATGATCAGAATACTCGTGATGTTGTAAGAGCACAATCGAACACTGTCAGTAGCAGCGCTTAGTATTAATCAAGGACCAGTTGTGATTGATCTTGTGCTGTTACATCACTGATTGTTTCCACTGGTGGTAACTGTGCTGTAGACTGAAGGATGTCCAGCTGCTGCAAGAGTCGTCCACTTGATGCCGCCGCCATCCTCAAGTGTTTTGCTTTTCGTGGGACTTTGATTATTATTTTTTTTTTTTCACTCTTTATTTGTTTTGCTGTCATTTTCTTTCTGGTCAAAATCCTAATAAAAAAAAATAAGATATTCCAGCGGATGATGATAATTTCATTCAGTTTTGGTCAAACATAAGATATGATGTAAGAGATTTGGTACTTGATGGGACACTGGAATTTACTTTTTTACATTCTTTCCTGGGCTTTCAATAAACCCATCTCAACCTTTTCCTGTAAACTGTTAGCCAGTCAGTGTCTGAATTACAGACTTTAGCAGAGGCTGAGCTCCACATTTGTCTCCCTTATGATACTATTATTTAAACATCTTTTTAATTTTAGCCCATTTTGAATCCCTCAGGTCTAGCTACCAAAAGACTATGTAAACATCTGATACATACCAGAAATTATAATCACTTTTAATCCACTTAAAAGTTTCCCCTTAATGAAGGGGACACTAATGGAAGTATACTTGTTTTATATTTTAGCAGAAGTTGTACGAGACGCTCCATGCATATAGCCAATAGTACGTTGCGTTTGTGGACAACATTTTCACCCGCTCACCATCACTATTGTGTAAATTTCTTTTTATATTCATTTAAACAAAGTACTATTAGTCGGTTAGCTGCCCTGTTTTCTTGAAAATGTAGCACGCAAACAGTTTTTATCTGATTTAGCAAACAGAATGATGAGAATTCTTGATTAGTCGTGTTAGCAGCTACCAGCGTTAGCTACGAGTTAAATATCTCCACAACCACTTGCTTCAATGAGACAAAATATGTCCTTTGCTTGAAAACACTGGAAGTTTTTTCAATTTGTGACTTTCTGCTCCTTACACCAAAGTCCATAGAGAAAATTTGTGTTTTTAGTTCATGGGAGCTGATGTTAGGGTGCCGAGTGTGGTAAAGTTGTGTCACATTTTCTCAATGGACTTTGGTTACTCTGGCAGTAAAGTATTAAATGTCATTATTTTATCTTCAATTTTTGCCAAGTGAATTAAATTGAACGGACACAGACATCACTTTATCACTTGAACTGTGCTTGTATTTTACTTCAGTGTGTGAAAACACACCACCTTCATGTGAAGAAGCCTTGAGCAAACTGTTGGTTTTTAGAATCACAGTGTGAAGACAAACACAAACACCTCAATCATGTGACTGCAGCTCACTCTGCTGTTTCCCCACCTGACTGACTCCTGCCCACTGTCATGAGGACTCTTCTAAATGCAGGTCTCCATAATCAGAGATCCTCTTGTATGTAGTATTTTCTCCTACGATAACGACATTTAAAAAGAAAATCAAAAACAATCCTGAATTTAATCCGCAAGTATGGACCAATTCTGCCAAATTTCAAAATAAATAAAACTTTACCATAAATAAAAATCTAACAATTTACTTTTCATGTAACTCCTTCAGACTAAAAAGAAAACGTGAGGATAAAAGACATAAAACTTAAAATACAAGTGTTTTTTTGCTGTGACCTCAAAGTGATGATTTTGTTTGTTGGCGCTAACAACAAAGTTACAATTTTAATGCCATGAACAAACAGGAGCCGGTGGAGGATCTTTGGCAGTGATGGCTGCATTAACACACATCATTAGACAAGCAGCAGACCAACTGTGGTTTTATTTAAATATTTATATATATATATATAAAAAAATTAAGTTTTCAATGAATAGGGGGGGAAAACACATTTATCAAAAAAAGAGAATGTGACAGAAGTAACATAATGTGTGAATCTGTTTTCACAGAGAACACTGACACATCCATTCACAAACACAAGCAGACTATATATAAAAATGGACATGGTCTTCTGGTTTGAGTAAAGCCCATAGAGTAGGGTGAAAGTAGCAGTTAGCCACTAAATGACTTTGAATGAGAGTCGCTTATAATGTCGGTCAACATGTTCCTGAAGGCGTTAATGGTCTCAGTCACTTGTTTTAGATATTCTTCAACAGACAATGTCAATTTAGTAAATAATGTTTCCATTTCCCAGTGTGATTGACAGCTGATGTTGTCCATTAGGAGCCTGGTTGCAGGTGTGAATTCAAATCCTGAGGCTTTAAAATGAGTTTGTTTTGCAACTGGAAGACATTGTCCACTTTTACATACAGTCTATGATCACAGCCCAACATTTATGGCTCAGTTTGACCCATGTTTGGGCTGAAACATGGCAGTGAGAGCAAGTATGAGAAAAGGCTCCACCCTGAAGGATGACGGAGCATCTGAGGGCTAAATAAACAAACGCAACGCAGTGGGCTCCTCTTCACATGGCTGCTTTTCCACAAACACAGAAAACACGGCGAGGACTTTCTGATCAGTCCCAGCTCACTTAAGCTAAACAAGAGTGTGTGTGTGTGTCCTCAAGTCCAGTGTTCCGAGCCTGCTGTGGTTGTCAGAGTGTAACATGTTGGTGATGTTGGAGGTGAAGGCTTCTGGACCACAGCAGCAGCAGCAGCAGCAGCAGCAACAGGCTGCAGTGGTTTCACACGTCACTGCAGTTCTTTGTGCAAAGCAGCACCACCGGATGGATCACTGCGCTCGCACTTAGTCATCGTCTTTTCCTCCTGTTTTACTCAACTGTGACAAAAACATGAGAAAACAGTTTAACACTGGTTTGCCTCAATGACTCGGTGTTTCTTTAAAAATCTGAAGTGGGTTTTACTTACATGCTTCAGGAAAGGTTGTAATGTGACCACAGGGGAGAAAAACAAGAGACAACATGAACAGATTAGTCATTTATGCTACTACAAGGTGTTAAAAGTGTAGTGCGTAACTTTTAAATTTAAATGAATGAATGTCCGATTCCATTTATTGTCAAATGAGTTCACACAATGCCGATACGGCTCAGTTTGTAGGTGTCGCTGTGTTTAGATCTCGTGTCACCCGGCGACAGTCCCCTGCTGCACACAGGAAGTGATTCATTTCACTTCAAGGCAGACTGAGGCAACAGAAACATTGCGCTAGTAAAGCGAGGTGGCTGCAAATGGATCGGGGTTTGAGTGAAAACACAAAAAGGAGTACATGGAAAATTCCAGTCGTTTCTGTTCACAAAGTTTAAACAGGGGCAGAATAATAACAATCAATCAACAACAAAACATGCATCACCTAGTGGAGAACAACGTAAAATGCACCTACTTTGATTACGTCCACCCAGTTCCAACCTCTGGGCAGCTCTCCTTTATGATCTGAAAGCACAAACAACCACACACATGTTGAATTTGAGCAGAGAATCTTGTGCTTTTTATCATTCTTCAGTATAAACATCATAAAGTTGGAGGAACTCCAACTGCAGAAAATACATTTAGAGTTAAGATTGAGTTTCCTGGTGATCTGACTGATGTACCTGTTCTGTTAATCATCCTTCTTTTCTGAGATTTTGTCAACTGCTCCTTCCTCTCCTTCTTCTTAGCAGTGGAGCCGCCGGTCATGACCTCGCTGCTGGAGGTCAACGTCTGCAACAACAAGAAACAAAAATAGTTGTTTTCTTAACCTTTCATAACTTTGCACAAACTGTTTGAGTTTCATACTCAAATAAACCTCTGATTTAAATCTTCATGTTTGGGGATGACATACCTGACATACCTTTATAATAACCTGTATGTTTTATTAGGAAATATCATATTTATTTATTTATTGATGCTGCAAAACCATCCTTCCAGCAGCTCTTTTAAAAACTGTAGATTTTGGGGGACGGAAAGAGCACATTGTACGTGCATTAACGTTTAGCCACTGTATTTGTGTTATAGTTGTATTACCAAAAAAACCCCCATGCATAAACAAGCACCTCTATTGTGAGCTGCACATTTGAATTCTTAGTGTAGGGTTGCTTATAATGGCAAAACATTGGCTCCTAAGGAAATGAGTTCTTTTATTATGGGCTATTGCCATGCCACACCACAAGGGGGCAATATAATATTGGTGATGGGCCATGTCCTATAATCAAGTGTTAAACAGACACAGGTGTGTGGTGTCAGAGTGTTTGGATGCAGAACCAGGTCTGGAGAGTTCACATTATTAACTTTCTGAAAATGAAGAATGAGCAGCAGGAAACCAGCGACAGCGACGTCATAAAAAGGTATGAGCTAAACAAAAACCTTTCTATCTTCATTGGCAGTTTCTTTGTGACGTAAAATCAAGCCCTAATTTATCTGTGAAAACTGTGTCCAAAAAGGCAAGAGAATAATACAGCCCAAGCAAAAATTATAGAGAAACAATATGAACGTCTATGTATGGTGACAAGTGGCGAACAGTCCTCACCACAGCAGTCACTACAGGCTTATGGTTCTCCATGAGGGCCTCCTGGTTTTCTTTGGCCCATTCAAATAGTGTGTACATCATGGCGGTGCCCAGGTTGGCCTCCACCTGCTCCTCCAGCTTTGACAGGATCAGCTGCTTTGTATCTGCAGAGCTGAGATCGAAAAGAACCACAAAAACAAAGAACACTCATTAGAGATCTGGCCATGTGAGAGAATTGTGAACCAGTAACTCCTAGTGAAGGCACCACTAAGCGTAAAGACAAATATCTTGTTAGATTTCAGAATTGAAAACTAGACAGATTTAGTTCAACAAAAACTTCAAGCCATCTAATAACCTCTCTTATTACTGAAGCTAAATTGCATTCAATCTAGCCCGTCAATTCAGAAAACCTGAGGCTCTAATAGTAAACTGTAAATAATAGTAATAAAGTCACCACTTTAATTTCCAACAGTATTACAAACATAATGTCCTGTAAATTAAACTCATA
The DNA here is from genome assembly GCF_019176455.1 of Solea senegalensis. Taxonomy (NCBI): domain Eukaryota; kingdom Metazoa; phylum Chordata; class Actinopteri; order Pleuronectiformes; family Soleidae; genus Solea; species Solea senegalensis. Next base: position 5,740,542 of record NC_058023.1, read on the forward strand.
AAACCAATGCATGAGAGCAGAGGTATATCTCATAATATACTGAGCTAGTAACTTACATTCTGTTGTTGAAAAAGGCATCAAGGGAAATTTGTGGGGCTGTCTCGGGGTACGTTTCCGGCCATGCGATGTCCAGGATGAATGCTTTTTTGTCCTCTAGGTCTCCTATCTTTCATAGGAAATATAAGGAAGGAGAAGTTAGTTAAAGGTGCAGAAGATTTCAAATGACAGTAGATCTGATATTTCTCACCCTAAACTGGAAAGACACTGGACTGATTTCCTTAAAACCTTCATCACCCTCGTAGATGGAGCGAAGAGCCTCCAGCTCCATCTGGAATCAGATAAAGAGGCAGCATGGAACATGTAATATAGTGTAGTTGTTAGGACAGCATCCACGCACCAAACCCCATTCAGAAATATGATCAATTAAACCGAACAAACGCTATGGACTATACAGGTCAGTAATGATAACAAATACATGTACATGGTGACTTCTATTTTAATTCGGCGTGCATGTCTTCCTTTCAGATATTAAATGTTAAACCGATTATTAACTTGCTACAGCTAATGCTACTTTACATATGGATGGAGGTGACTAAGGGTAAAACGCTTTTATTTCAGCTGACAATCGTTTTTATTGATGTAAGGTGGATGTTTGATGGCTGACAATACGCGTGTTAAATTTGTCTGACTTGTTCATTTTATTAAAACGCGCAGAACATATGACAATGTAAAGTCAATCGAGTTTGGGATTTTGCTTTCTGTTGAGCATGGAATAGCTAAAAACACGCTTGACATTCTGACCTGAACACATTTAAAGTGTAATGAAGCTCTTCTCAACTGGATAAAGGCTGAAATTTCACCTCATTTGTTGTCTAATGTGAAAATGTGCTGTCAAAGACGAGACTCTGTGGCTAACGGCTATGCTAGTTGACAGGCTGGTAGCTGTTAGCGGCTGCTAGCATCACTGCACACACATACGTTACCTCTTGATCCTCGTTCGCTGTCATGTTTCCTCCGCCTGCTTCTTGTGGAATAAACTCTTTACTTAGAGCTTCACACTTTGTTTAAATCACCGCAGTTAACGACCATTTTTTAGTGTTTAAACTTTACTATGCGAATAATTCCACAACTTCTCCAGCCGGTACTGTAGCCACAGGAACCATGCTAGTAAACGCATGCGCAGTTCCCCTCCTCCTGCTTCTTCCATGGATGGTTTAGCGGCAGCTTCCTTCTAACATTTTGCGTTGCAGCCATCTTGTGGTGTTATGTATGTACATACAACTGCAACTAACGATTATTCTCATAATCGACTCATCGAGTTATTGTTTGGTCCGTAAAATGTTGGACAATGTCCATTAGTGTTTCTCAAACCTGGAAATGATGATTTTCTCAAAATGAATTGAATGATTTATTTTGTGAAATGGAGCAAAGAAACCAGAAAATATTCACATTTAAGTAGTTGAAAAATTTGAAAGATTGTTTTGAATATTAAAACTGACTCAAACTGATGAATCGATTATCAAAATAGTTGAAGTTTAATTTAATAATCGATTAATAGCCAGAGTGAATATTTACCGCTTGTATAACTAGGTTGCACAGGGAAGTGTGAAATAGAAAATTTTACTTTCTCTCAGAAGAGATGATTTTAGCCATTTTTATTGAATCCATTGTACATTGTAGCTAAATATAATGTAATAAATACACTTTTTTTAATGAGTAATACCTGCTTTGGTGAATTACATAAATTCCCATGGATTACAAAGAGACACTATTTTAAATGTGGTATTTTATTATATGTATATTATACGTAATTATCACAGTATTATGATGGCATGTGTGGTTATTTAAATTTTTGCATACTTTTGCCAAGAGTGAGTTAGATTTATTGGTCTTGTAGGTGAATCACTATCTGTCCTGCATGTAAATAAATACTGTATTAACACTCGGAGCACAATTACCAAATTCATTGTCATTCATGCATATTAAAACACCAAAATACGTTTGATGATATTCTTTTTGTGTTTTTTCTCTTTTGAACACTAAGACAAACGTTAAAAGATGCTGCATTTCATTCTGTGGTGTAAAACTATGGAATAGTATGTGGGATGAGTTTAAAAATGTCGAAACATGAAACATTTTTTATTGTTCTCCATTGTTCTACTATGTTTTCGTTTGTCATGTGTTATGTGAATATCTGTTAATTTTATTTTATTCGATTTCCCCCTGGGGTTAATTTCACATTGTGAAGTTGTCTTTGCATGTAGGAGCTGTCTTAACAAGTGTTTACATGACAGGGACACAAGAGGGCGCTGAGAGCTTAATATTGAAGACATGCTCACAGTTTCCTGTCTGTGTGTTTCTCATAATAATTCCTGTCTGTTTGTTTCCCGTAATAATTTAACCAAAAAAAAAAAAAAAAATCACACGAGAGAGATTTACAAGCGGGTCATCACAGGAAATAATGAAATGTTGAGGTGGCGTGATGGTGGAGAGGATCACAGTAAAGGTCACTCTGCCTCCTGCAGCTGCTGCAGAACAACCTGTAAACACTGACATAAAAGTCTGATCACCTCATTCATTTTCTTTATGAGCAAATATCCACACAGTGCAGCTCAGCTCAATGCTTTATTTATTTATTTCACCTTTATTGAATTCATGAATTAAACTCGGTGAGATTGCAATATCTATTTTGCAAGAGTGTACAAGGTTAAAACTGTGCAAACATACAGAATAAAATGTTAGATATACAGAATGCCATTTAAAAGGAAAAAAAAAACACTTTACTTTATTAACTCCAGGGGGGGAAAGTGAATAAAAAAATAAAAATATTAGATATTCACATAACGATGACAAACTAGAATATAAAAGAGAAGACAAATATATGCACCTGTGTCACAGTATGTTAAACACAATAAATGAAACTCATAGTAGATGAAACAGCTGGAGTAAGAGTAAGTGATGAAATTTGAATAAATCCTTTTATTTTCAGATCATTTTGTAAATTGTCCCAGTCAAAGAGTCCTATTTTTAACTGACAATCATAATTATCTTTTGATCTCAACCAAATCTCTAAAAAAATATTGCCTTGTCTGCTGATAAATGTAGCACTTATCAGCTGAAAAGTGATTTTTTTTTTTGTGTGTGTATATGTTGACCAGTAAATGCTGAGCTATACTAACATGTGTATATACATGTTAGTAGCTTAGCATTTAGTGGTTAACGAGTGATCTTTTCTGATGTTTCCACTGCACTCACCATTAATGTGACTGCATGAGTCTGGACAGAAGATCATTATCCCCCTCTCCTCTCCTCCCCTCCTCCTCCTCCTCCTCCTCCCTGGGCTCAGATCAATTGCTTTGGTCCAGCTCAACGATCTCCGAGGGCTCTGTGTTACGCCTCAACATTAACATTTACATGAGAGGAGATGTGGAGCGAGATTTCTGTCAACTTCAGTCAGATTGGGTTCACTGAGAAGAGAAAATTGAACAGAATGCTGGTGTGTTGTCATCTTTAAATGGCTAAAGGTGTCTTTTTTTTTTAGGGTCAAGGCTTTAAGAGTTAGAATTAAGTTAATGTTAATTCTAGTTGGGATTAGTTCTTTTTGTTTTGATGTTTAAGGTTTAGGTAAGGTGTTGGGAAATGTGTCACCTCTTGAGAATGTTCACTGATAATAACCATATGGTTATTATCTTGACCACAAGGTCTGTGTCAAGTGTTTCATTTTTTAAATATTAGCAGAACAGACTGATGCTCAGTGTTATACGGTAGAGTCCTGGCATTTAGTGACGTTGAGTATTCAAACGTATATTTACTGATAATCTACAAAGGTAAACCTGATGTTAAACAGCAGTATATGATCAACAAATCAGGGATGTAGAAACTTCACACCGTCAACCTCATCGTTTAAAAATCCCAAACTATCCCTTTAGTACCTAAATTATATAACATAACGTATTTATGTGCCATTGCAGTGGAATTCATGTATAAAAACACAAGATACACATTATCTTTTTCCTGACTAGTTAGTTTAATATGAGATCTATCCTTCACCTTTTTTTTGTAAACCTTTCACAGAAACTCATTTATTTTGAGGCGGCCCTTAAAAAGCACATCATCACCTTTTGAAAGGTAGTCTGATAAATAAATGATGATTTTCTAACAGATAAGCCCGGATCAGAAAATGGTCTTTATAACGAAGCAGCAGATGACCTTTGTGTTGTTTACGTCGGAGGTCAATTCCACGTCCACTCTAACACCAACACAAGCAGAGTGAAAGCTAGTATTGCAGCACTTCTGCTTTTACAGTTGGAATTTACCAAAAACATGTTCATGTTTTTAAAGTGTGGTTGTTTGATGTCGTCGGAACTCCTCCTACCAGCTACTGTACAAACACTGCTTCTTTTACCATTAATAAACCAGTTAGTTCTGTTTAATTTTTTCATCCATGTGTTTCTACCCCATTTGTGTGCATAAAATACCATGTAGTGTGTTATCGACTGGTATCGCTAGCAATAGCTAACTGTACTGTACAAACACTGCTTCTTTTGCCAGTAATAGTATTTTTGTCAAATTTGTTTCACAGTAAACCAGTCGTACACATAGTTCTGTTCTATTTTACCGTTTGTGTGTGTCAAATCCCATGCGGAGAGTTGTTTTCGACCGGTATCGCATGCTAACAGTGGCTAGCCCGAGAATGTTAGCATTTCGGACTTCACAACTCGCTTCCTTTAGCAAACGTCTATTTATGTTTCTGTTTATTGGCTTATATTTGGCATTAAGACTGCATATTAATCAACATTTTTGTGGATATGTCAGCCAAAAACATAACAGACAAAAAAAACCAAACAAGATTAACCTCATATTATACGGGAGTTGCAGGATTTTTTATTTATATAACTTATTAGGAACAATCATGAAACGTAAGGTTGACCGGTAGCTGCTTAGACATTTCAGTTGTTAAAATAGCAAATTAAAATAACAGACCACCTGTTATTTCCGCCTTTTAAATGGAGGGTGCAAGTCACTTTTTCCATGGAATCTATATGGTTGACAGTCCCTAGCCCAGTTTTATTTTTTACATGCCACTAAGAAATGTTTTCTGAGGTAGATATCTGTTGTGCTGATGTTTTCAGGGGCATTAGGTCAAAAGAATAAATATACATTAACGTTGAAGCCCAGGATTCCAGTTGTTAGGAGTCCAAAAGAGTTGAATTCATGAACATGTCCAAAATATGTTGGCACTGTCCCCCTGCATTTGCTCCACATTCCCTCCAGCAGGGGCACTGTGTCTCTGCCAGCTTCTGTTTTGGTTTAATACAGTACCAAATGAAGCCAAAGTCCTCCAGGTCACCGAGTTGGTGGTGGAACACTGGATTCACAGGATTCACCCATTTCTTGACTTTCATGTTTGAAAGTACCTCATACAACCCCACTTCAAACACTCACACTTTTAAATTTAGCATTAGGTAACAAAAACTTGACTGAAACCCACAAAACCAGACCCAGAGCATGAAATCCTCATTTATTTGAACTTTTTTTTTGGATTTCGTAAACTCAACACACATGCAAGCCAACACAAGCCTCATTCTGTCACCCCTCAACACAGACGGTCTTGATTGTCCACTCGCTTTCATTTCCTCTCAGAGACAATACAGTCCGAGTTAATAATTACGTTGCGTCCGTGTGCTTCAGAGACATTTTGGAGATGTGTCACTCAAGTTGGCTTGGTTCCACTTTGGCTCAGTACCATAATGATTTGTTTTCGTCTCTTCTCTCCGAGTGTGGTTGTGTGATGCACAATGACCCCCCGCTGCAAATACAGAGCATGGAATGCAATTATTATAGAGCGGGAGCAGAAAACAAGGCGGTTATCGCCCCTTCCCTGTTCGTAATTAACTTATCCACTCTGCAAAAAGATTTGTGGCCTATAGGGCAACTTTTAAATTGGCTGAGGGAATCATGCTTCCTCTTGAGATGTGATAATCCGAGTACACATCTCTCTCACTGGGGTACCCCAGAATAACTTGGCGTTCCTGTACTCGGCGCTGGAGACGCAAGCTTTTGTTGTTGTTGTTGTTGTTGTTGTTGTTGTTTTAGCAGAGGAGTGGTTAAGTCGAGGCAGAGTTTCTGTCACCGCGGCGAAACGCTGATTGATAAAACTGGGCCTGTGTTCTGAGAAGTGTGTCACACTCCCATGACAGGTTCTGCTAATAACATTAGCGGAGAGGAAGGAAATGTTTGGCTCCGTCTAACACACAAGGGGACGTCACTCCGCTCATTTGATTTTTCCTCAGAGGCAAACGAAGCAAATACACGGAACACTGAGAAACCATATGGCAGGTTTAAATAAGTCATTTAGTGGAGAGGGAGCGTTTTATTCAGGCTACACTTTGTGTGGAACTGGCAACCTATTGTTTGTTTATTTACTTCATGTGTATTTAAAAGAGACAGAGCATGTGAATGAACACTGGTATATAATGTGCACACAAATGTAAGCAGAAGATTTTATTGTTTTATTATCTGCAGCACATAATGAAAGACAAACACACAGAAAGTGATTTGTTTCTCTTTAAGACAGAAAAAGACTAAAAACTACTGCTTCGAAAAAGAAAACGAAGAGTGTTCATCAGTTTGACGGTATAAATGCTTCTGGTCCCCGCCCACCCCTGCTCTGCTGCTGTATAGACACAAACGCTCCCACAGTCTGGTCTGAGAGTGTTGCTTGACTGAGGCACTTAAAAATAATCAACAAAAGTCATGCACTGTAGCTTTAATTTGTTTTCTTTCAAATGAAATCTATCTGGTTTCTTTAACTTTATCTCATTATCTGATTTATAACCACAAATGATTCCAAAAGCTAGACTTGCTCATTCACTGATGGTTCTGCTTTCATATGGCGTGTTAAATATCATGTGTTCTCGTGAGTTAATTCAGCTGCAAGCCAGATTCATGTCGTCACTTATTAAAGCCATAAAAACATGTCCGTGAGGTAGGAAAAAAACAAGAAAAACCCACAGAGGGTAACTACAGAGCATTGATAATGGTTTTATTCACTGATAATATTGATAAAATATTAAGTGCACTTTTTTAAGTTACGGTTATGACTCTGATCTTGGCTTTGCGGAGGCGCCACTTATCCTCATTCACTCTCGCTTCGGCTGTTGTTGGCAGAAGACGTTACTCTCCATATATGAGGACTTTTATTAACACAGTCATAAATGTAGTGAAAGGGACGAATTAGAATCCACGCAGAGGGAACACATTTATTCTTTTTCTCTGGCAATTTGCCTTCAGTGGAAAGGTGAAAGAAGGAGAAAGTGAAGAATGTGAAAAAGAAAGCAGTATGAAACCTGTATTCTCTTCATCAGGGGGCGACTCCAGTGATTTGTTTTTAAATCTACGAGGAAATGAGTTGGTTTTTAACACCTTTTTCTAAAGAGGTAATGTCTCAGTCACTGTTTTCAGGTAGAGTCAAATAGACCAGTGATTCCCAAACAGTGGGTTGGGACCCACAGATGGGTCACAGGAGATTTTTTTTTTCTCCCAACTTTTCAGTTAAGATTTAGGTTTTAAATAACCTGCATTAAAATTAAGTTTTAATGAAATTACCAAACCGCTCTTGTCATAAAAGAACAATAATAATAAAAAAGAAGATGATGGCAGCCTTCTATTTTATGCAGTGTGCAGTTGAGAGATTGTGAGTCACAGTTTGAGTCATCACGGTCTGATTTACAAACAAAATAACCAAGATGACCTTACAGATCAGCTCTCAGCCTTACTCAAGTACAGATGACGTAATTGCGCCTCTTTCTGTTCTGGCCCGGTCATGATGTTCTCATTTACTCAACACACTAAGGTCTGTTCATGGTTAACGCTCTTTTCACGTGTACACAGATAATCACTCCCGTTCTGTGCCGTATGAGTCATTCACATTGACACGATCTAGTCATTCAATGCACTTTTCACAACAACGTTCCCATTCACCCATTCACACAGGAGCAATTTGGTCTCATGTGTCATGACCGAGGTTACACCAGCGTTCTGTCCTTACTGAGGATTAGTAGCAGACTTCCAATCAGATGATCGGGGGTTCGAACCCCAGCTCCTCTAATCTACATGCAGCAACTCCACATACGCACCACTAACCTTTAGGAGGAGTAGGAGGTGAGGGTAAATGCAAAATCCTCCAGTTTTGCCTGTACTTGAACGCACCCTGGCGGTTTTAAAAAGGTTTTTGTAACTGAAGTGTTTTTCCTCTGCAGCAATGTTTTCTGAAAACACTTCACATTTAATACTGTAAGAATGAATATATTATGGCAGATGGAATCGCCATATGGCGATGTATCCAACATCGTAATTGACCTCTTGACTTAGTTTTCACGTGCTGATGATTTCTGGCCTGGGTCTCTTGTGTCGCGTGTAAAGTTTTGAGTGGTCAACACATGGGAAAGTTACAGGGCATTTCCTGTTTTGTGGTGAATGGTTGAAATTTGGCGAAGTCCCGACAGTTGCTGTGGCCACACCCTTTTGAATCAGCGACACCTTTTTTGATAACTTTTCATCTTTGTCTAGTACAAAAAAAAAATTAAAATTAAAAAATGGTTGGTACAATTATCGTGCTCAGACAAGTTTGGTCAATTACTTACATGCACAGATGCCAAATGGTTGACTTCCTGTTGAGTTGAGGCAATGGTCCCAATAGACTTTTTTTGTTCCCCTCGGGCTGTGACGTGTTTCAGACAAGTTTTGTGAAATTTGGTGCAACTTAGTTTCACCTTTTGGGGCGCTACTGAGCCATTTTAATAAGTGTTGCCCTTATTTTATAAAATGTTTTGCCACTTCTGATTTGTGTGCCGGTTTTCGTCGACATTTGGCGCCCCAAAAATGTAATCTTTTCAGAAAAAAACATTAATTCCAGGAATTCCAATAGGTCCTCGCCCCACTGTGTTTGGGAACAGTAAGATCCAGGAAACAGACTTCCAGCACAGGAAAAGACCGGCAGCACAAAATCATGAAATTGTCTGTTTTATTGTGGTTGGTGCAGTAAACAGCAGCTTTGTTGGCAGGCCAATGTCAGGGGATGGATATATAAAACAATCACAACTCATCTTCAGATATATTGACGATGAAAAGCCTTACGGCCCTTAAAGGCTGAGTAAATCTCCTGCACTGCCTTTGGTTGACACAGTGCTTTTCTCCCTCCTGAGCTATTTGAATGGGATGATGGATTGAGATGCATTTTAGATTTATCGAATGCTGATTTCTTTTTTTTTCTCTCTCTCTAGAAATCAGGGCAGTGGATGGCTGATAATTGAAGCCTATTTTTAGCTCGTATATTAAGTCAATTCAATTTTTTCCCCCTCCATCTGATTAAATATAACTGCTTTATTGAACAACACTAATGGTCTGTCTCTCCAAATCTACATTTTGTCTGCACTGCAGTGGAATTATGTACTTCATTTTCAGTTTTACTGCATATGAGTCGGGTCATCAAAAAAAGTATTAAAGAATATTAAATTTTTGATGAAAAAAATAAAGTTTTAGTGACAGCAATTTGTACTAATTGGTCAATACTGGTGATTTAAAATGGCAAATATCAGTCTCCCTCTACTTTGTCACTCTTGCTAGCGGTGCACAAACTTTTGACACCAAGCCACTGATGAACGGATGAAATTAGATTAAGATGAAGCGAGAGATAAGGAGATTATTTGTTTGATTTCTTTGCAATCCGATCACATATCCTATCTTTTTTTTTTTCCCCCTCCACGTACCACCAGAGGAACACACGCCACAGTTTGAGAACCCTGGCTCTAAACTGCGCTGAGCACCAATAAAAGGGAAACCGGGCTTTTCCTGTGTCGCGGCTCAGTGACTGTCTGCCGACTCTCACGCCGGCAGAATAAAGAGTCACTGAAGCGGTCGAGCGGCAGAGGAGACGTTTTCCACATCAGGTGAAATGAACCTGTGTCGTCCAGCTTCTCCTAATCCGTCCAGCCAAGAATAAATCCTCGCTGTAATTCCTATAGCACTGTAGCAGGGGGAAGGATCAACAGGTGACACTGGGCTTCATTGTGACCTATGACCGCAACACAAAGTTTACATAGTCAGTGTTGAGATTCTCCGGATGATGACATGTATTTGCCAGTGGCCAGACTCCGCCCATAAGGGAGGGGGGAATGTATGTATAATTTTTCTGCGTGAGCTCTCGGAGTGCTACGACACAAGTTGCTATATGCGTTCTATCACTTATGGAAATGTCTGCAGAGAAGAGACCGCCGTTGTGTCCAACCACGGATGGTTGTTATGAAACCACACAAGACGGCGGTTTCTTCTCTGCAGACGTTTCCACAACAGAGCGTGCAACAATGCCTGAGCTGATGATGAAAACTTCTGTTTTAAAATATGCCGACTTGCATTCGTCGCGTCACAAAAATGTTCAAAGTGATCCCGGGGCGCGATGGACTCGATGGAACGCGAGACGCTGCGAAAACTCGTGTTTGGTGTGAACACAGCATGAGACAGCAATTCAGTCACGCAAACGCGTTAGTCCGACTAAGATCGAGCTATAGTCTTAGTCGGACTAACATACTGTAGTCCGATTATCTGTGTGTGTGTACACGTCAGCCAATCAAAACGAAACTCGTGAACAAACGTTTCACACGTGTGTCAGGCAAAACACTGCAAAACTGAGCTTATTATGGGATTACACGTGTCACAAAACACACAGAACTGCCTCCTTTTAATATAGAAATGCCTCAATCATGTGAGGAGTCTCAGGTAAAGAGCTCCACACAAAGCTCCTCGTTTGTAGCTTAATACACAGAAACAGCTGGAGCTCTGCTTTAATTGCTGCAGACTCTTCTCATTAAATGTGATTGGGGAGGTCTGGTTGAAGTGTGTGTGTGTGTGTGTGTGTGTGGGGGCATGTCGGAGACACAGCACTGTCTGCCTCTGCTCTAATGTCTCTGAATTATTTCTTATCAATTTGCATGAAGTTAGGCAAATGAGACGGGATGAATAATGCATCGCGAGGCACCACGTCGCATTTCCATTTCCACTTCCACTCGCCGTCCACTCGCACACAAAGAACCCATTGAATATTTAGATTATTGGAGGGAGAGCGGCGTTTATTGAAACACCAACAGCTCTGTGCAAGTGTAAAGGAATTGCTCATGTCCAAAAATGAGTCATTTATGAATCCCCCTGAGTCAGAAACATGCATTTATTTATTCCCCTGATAATAACGTACCCGCGCGGAAGATGTTTTTAAGAATGAAAAAAGATAAGTTTGACAAACTGCCGGGTTTCCTACGAACCTGTTTCTCTCTCAGTGACGCAGTGGAGACTTCAATTAAAATGCTTATCGTTTGTTCTTGAAGCTCCTAAGAACATTTAACCGTCTAATATTTGTAAAAAGACAAAATGAGGGAAAGAGGAAGTCGTTATGATTTAAAAATAAAAACATAATTAGAACTTAAGTGATGGAACGCCAGTGTTTTATAAAAGAATCTGACACTTGAAGTTTTGCTCTCTTTTGTTTTGTGATAGGTAGAATATTATGCCTTATTTTATCTTAATCTTTAACCTTATCAGTTTAGGTTAACTGTCAATTCTAGCAACAGTCTCTTTGAATAAGTTCATATTTTTTCAGAATAAAAGCTCTGAATTCAGTGTGAAATTGAAATTTAAACAGATTTTTTTTAAATCGTCTGTCGGGGCCATCAATTGCTGACCACTGCACTAAATGCTCAAATCATCTAGCCGTCCATCTTCTACCGCTTTATCCCCCACGTGAGGGTCGAATGGGGACAGTGGTGCCAAGCCAAGCTGACATAGGGTCAAAGGTGGGGTCACACCCTGGACAGGTCACCATAGAGACAAACAACCATTCACTCACTCTCACATGCAAATGTACAGTCGGATAAATGACATGTAATGTAGTCCCCAATTCTCCTTGTATTTGGACTGCGGGAGAAAACCCATGCACACACAGGGAGAACATGCAGTAGATTAGAATATAAAGAAAACTGTAGCCAAGAATAAAAAGATAACTTGAAGTGTAAAGTAAATTATCCAGCTACATATACATAGATGTATATATGTACACATGTATAACATGTAACAGTGCAGCATTCTATTCTAAATGTATCAAGGTACGTTAACATGTACAGTTTAATGAAGACAACTTGCTTGACTCCAAGTATACATTACTTATACATAAGTGACTTTTTCTTTCCTTATGTTTTATGCAATAACTTCCTAATTTCTACATTTTTATTATGTTTTCTTTAAATATGCCAAACTATTTTTTATTATTTCCTTTGTTTAGCAAATCCAAATTTGTCTGACGACTGTCAGTTTAAGTTTTACATTTTTATAATAATGTGCTTTTTTTTTTGGGCATAATCCCACATGTGGTGGGATTATTTTTTATCCACATTCTCCTTTAGAAATTAAACAGACACTGCCTCCAAAAGAGTTTGCGCTTCAGCCTTGGCTTCTTTTATTTAACACAACAGTGAATGTGTGTGTGAACCCACCGGTTACAGCTGCATAAAACATAGATGCCCCCCTGCACCGAGAACTTGCTTGAAACACTGAGGTTCTCACTGAGAACATGGCTGCCAGCAGAGACACAAGGAAAAAAAAAGACTTTAGCTACTTTATATAAAAGGTTCACATATTTAAATCAATGCCAGTGTAAGTCTATGATATCTTAAGTTCATGTTTGCTGTGTTAAGACCATGTTTTCTGGCTGGAAAGTGAATTTGTAAACACGTCACTCTCTCACACCAAAGTCCATAGAGAAAATCACTGATTTTACATCCCAGCATACAGGAGCTGTTGATCCACTGCTGCTTCAATAATTAAGCTAAACAAATGTATTTAGTGCCTTTTTATGTTTGAAATTCATTGTTTTGGTTTACCTATGTGGCACAAATGTACAAGCAAGATAAAAACTTTGATTTTCTCAATGGAATTTGGTGTGGGACAGTGAGCAGTTCACAAACTTCAGTTTTCAGCCGGTAAAAGCACATGTCAAATCCATGCCTGGTTTTGTCAAACACCATACAGAGTCAAGTTCAACAAAGGCACAAAAAGACCGGAAGACAATTAAGTCTGACTTCACAATAAAAGCACTGTGCACACGTCTGACAATGCATCCTCAGTGACATCAGAGTGCACGGTAAAACATTTCAGCGTTGCATTGGATTGCATTTAACGGTTTCATTTGCAGCAGCTGTGCCACTCAATATGTACAGTGAAGCACAGCTGCAGGTTACCAGGCTGATAAGATTCCTGATAAATAGGCCAGGAAACAGGTGTTCACCATATTTAGCTTTGCACCGAGGTTAGAGAGAGAACACACGCTGAAGAAGGAACAGCGAGAGCAAGTCAACTGTTTGGCTCCACTTTCACTTTTTGAAAAAACAAAAATTGTTGACTGCATGTGCATAAATAAAAACAGGCCAAGTTTGTTCTCCCTGAACTTAAAGTTTGTTTTTCATTCAGTGTTCCTGTATTTTTTTTAATCAAACCTGCAATTTCCTCAGCTGTCAATGACTAGTATCCCCTCATTTTCGTCTTATAATATTTAAATGCACCAAAACACTAAGCTATAAACCTAAGATTTGGGAATATAATTCACAAAATTGAAGAGCTCAAACTAGCGATTAGCAATTGAGACCATTAACTCCTCAACCAATGTTCTTTATGCAGCCAGTGGAGTCGACCCCTGATGGCTATTTATTATATTCTCTGGTTGACCTACCCAATCTGAACTGGAAACCCACACACTTGGCTAACCCTACCTTCAAACTTGTATTTATTTTGTACAAATAATTACAAAAGAAAACCATGAACTGTATTTAAAATCCTTGAAACTGCTTTATAAGGTTTTGAGAGGAAGTAGCTAAACTTTGCACAAGGGTAGAACAAATTTCACAAATCCCAAAACAAATTAACAAAAGTTTTGGAACTTGTAAAAGTGTTTCATGTTTTGTTAATTTGTTTTCAAAATTGTATTTTTTTTTCCTCCACATTTTGTGTAATGTTTTTTGCACTTCCAGGCCACCATACATGGGGCCTTCATGTTGAACTCGGATTTCCAACTCCTAGCAAACTCGTATACGCTGAGTTAGGATTCCAAAATGGCTGACACCTTACAAACGCAGCTTATTTTACAGTAAATCAGTTGTACACGTAGTACCTGTTAATTGTTATTCCATGTACCTGTTGCAACACAATTTATTTGCACCAAATATCCTGTGGAGGTTGTTATTGACTGGTATTGCTAACAATAGCTAACCTGGGATACGTTTGTGACCATGTTTTTTCCGACTAATGTCTTTAATGTGGTTTACTTGCAAGGTTAGCTTTACATTTTTCAAAAGAAATGAAAAAACATGAAACACTTTTATTGATCCCAAAACTTTAGTTAGTGTTTCACGTTTTGGAATAATGTTTGCACCTCCAGGCCACCATACCCATGACCTGGGAAATTCCAAGTTCCGCAACTAGCATCAACAGAACTCGCCGAGCAAACCGGAAGACTCGATCCATTTTTTTTTTCTTTACAGATCATGGATTTTCTTTGTGCTTTTATTTTGTTGGTCCTGCCGGAAGCGGCGTGTTAGCCTCCGCGGAATTTGACGTCCGCTGGAGCCGGAGAGAGGGAGGCAGAGTAGAAGAACGGCGAGGAGGAAAGGGAGGACGAGTGTGCGGCTCCGCGGGTCACAGGGATGTACAGTAAACACAGGCAGAAAAATGCCCAAATATCACCGGCAACATGTGGACGTTTGCTGCTGCTGCTGTCGCTGCTGCTTTCGGTGCTGCTGCTGAACGCCTCTGCGCACAGAAACACCAGAGAAGAAGAAGCAGAAGCAGAAGAAGAAGGTAAAGAGAAGCAGCAGCACGCTGCTCCAACTTCTTCACTGTCTACCAGTTGCGTGCTGTGACACTGGGTCTCACTGAGAAGACTTTGTCATTCACTGTGTTTTTAATGTTTTTGTTTCGACGCTGCTCAAACTTTTCTGGGACGAAGAAGCCCTTAATTTGAAGCGCGTAAACCAAAGTCCATTCAGAAAAACGCCAATTTAAGCCCAGCGTCGCTGTCAAAGCAGTCACCCCCGTTAAGAGAGTCAGTTTCTCGTGTGTATATATATATTTCAGTCGTATAGTTCCACCAAAACATTAACACTGAATACACATAACAAGTGAATATCACTGTGACAATACTTGTATTGTCGTTACCGGGCGCTTACTTTCTCATTTAATTCCTAACTGGTTGTGTGCAGTGGGGGAGTAAGGTTGTGTCCCCCAGTCAAACAAATCTGTGTTCAGTGGGGAAATAAGGTTAAGTGTGTCCCCCCCCGTCGAACAAACACTGTCAAATTGTGATTTTTTTTTTCACGCCGAATTTATCATGATATATTACTTATGTAATTCAAAGAAAAACTTTAGTTTTTCTTCAAGTGTTTTGTGTGTTTCAGAGCAGGGGAAGATTGAAATATGACATTTTTCTATCGGGTTTCGGACGCGGCTTTATATTCACCTCATTTATTTAAACAATTATGCATATGTTTTTGCATTTTTACACAGCTTAAGGTGAAAAGTATAAAACACATGTAGAAATGTGTGTCCCCCCCCCCAACTGAGCCCAGTTCTCTTTGTGTTGTCCATAAAAGGCAGAGTTGAGAGGGAACAGTACAGTAAAGTAGAGCAGCTCACATTTCGCAAAGTTATGACAAAGAGGGAGTGTATTTTTATGGTCTTTTACAGGTGAAGCCATTACAATGCAGACGTGTTATCTGTGAAATAGTCTATTCTTATGCTTTAGCCTCTGGCAGAAATGGTGTGTTTTGAAATGACAGGAGATGAGACTTCTCTGGTTCCTGCTGTGAGGCGGCAGCGGCAGCAGGAGGAGGAGGAGGAAGAGGAGGAAGAGTGTCAGTGTGTCTGCTGTGAAGATGTGTGTCTGTGTGTGTGCAGTCATGTGGGCTGACTGAGCCTCAGACTCAGACACTAACCCCTATTCAAACAAGCATGCTTCAAGTTAATGTAGTTAACTGCCGCCTTGTGTGTGTGCTTGTATTTGTTGCCTCTTAAGGTTAGTTTTCTGGCATAAAAACTGACCTTGTCAAGACCCAGTAGTCCTCGTGGAGACCAAAACCTTGTCCTATTGAAGCAGATCGTAATAATGGAGGAACTGGTTAAGTTTAGGGCTAAGATTTGAATTGTGTTTGGGGTTAAGTTTGAGTGTCGATGCACAGACCTCATCACAAGGTCAAGTGTTCAGTTTGAGAAACAAATGAGTCTCAGCTCTGCACGGAGTCTAATCTTTGTGGAGTTCAGTGTTTTGAGGCTGCACTTGAGGAAAGGAAGTTCTTAGAATTAGATTTTATTAGTGATCGTGAATTTGACCTCTGCGTTTGACCCATCCGCTTTACACACCAACGATGGACACACACAACCCAGTCGCAGCAGCAGTGTAGTACTTATCTGCGCCTGGGGGGATTGGCTGCCTTGCTTCTTGGCACCCCAGCCCTTGACCCATCCCGGTATTTGAACCAGTGACCCTCCAGTTACAAGCCCAATTCCTTTCCTCTAGCTGTGCTACATCACCATAATTCAAACTTATTTTCACATGGTTCTGTATATTTTTAATTTCGAAGTCTATGCGTTCACTCATTCACATTTGATCCCATGTTCCATTCCGTTATATTGTCCTACATGGAGCATCTGCAGTTTCCCCGGACGCCACTTACTGACACGACGTGCGTGAGTCACGGATGCAGAAAGAGTCACTCGATCTTCAAAGCCACACAAACAACGTGACTTTTGTTATTTAGAGTACAAATCTAACGGCGAAATATCACCCAATGTTATTCTTTTAATATAAAGATGCACCGTTGTTGCACACAGGCGCAGAGAGAGCTGGCACCCTTATTTCTCATTTCCTGTTTTGCAGTATAATGATATTTTATTATATTTTATTAAGAAGCCTCCCCTGTTTTTATTCTCTGCCTCTGCTTTAATTTGCCGTCTGTGCAGTTCCAACACTTCTTCTGCATGTTTATCTGTATTCATTCTCATAAATTCAACATCATGCTCGTTCAAAACACTCACTTTATTTTTGTTTTTCCACAGTTTGTGGTTTTTTATTTCGAATCCTCACTTCGATGATACTTTGCTGCAACCTTCTACAATAGAAGGAATAGAATTCTATTCTAATTCATTCTAAAAGCTTGTCTTAATTAACAGAGATATTAACAAGTATGGGGTTAAGAATAACAATCCCATCATGTGTTACCTAGAGAAAATAAATCCAGTCTAGTTTTATAACCAGGAAATATTTACGATGAGCCCTCTTATGTGCACTCTGTTTCCATCCATCAATGTGAAATTATGCAGCATTTCTCACTTGTTGAATGTAGAAGAAATTATGTTTAAGTGAAACAGTGTTTTTTTAAAATGCATATATTCTCTTATTTAGACTCTTAAAGTGGCTGCAAGTTTAACAGAAGATGACTGCGCCACTTTCTTCTCCCTCTCCTGCTCCTATTGTTTCAGGTTTTTTTTTTTTGTCATTGCTGCTTTGTGTCAGCGTTTTCTCCTGCCGCATGGTGTCAAACCGGTATTGTTGGCGGTTAACTGGCCGCAGATCACCACGGTCCAAATAGAGCAGTGATAATTGGCTGCTCCTCTGCTCCAGATGCCTTGTTGGAGAGAAAAAAATCCCCCCTCCAAAAGTACAATATAGATGTCAGGGAAGCTTTTTGTGCCAGTAAATGCAAAAAAATGCAAAATCATTTGACGAATCAGCAGAACTATAATCCTCCACCGTCACATCAGCCATCTGCCGCCAACACCTCATATCCATTTATTCCAACTCTGATTATATATAGAAATAATGGTAAGTTTCAGTGTTTCACAAACTTTTTATATAGATATCCAATTTTAAAGATGAATAGAATATAGTGACTATTTTACAGCCATATCTCTTGCACCTAATATCACTTTGAATTGGTTAAAGCATCATTTCCAGGAGATGCTTGGTAAATTAAACTTCATTTGATGCACGTTATCGTCGTCAAAAGGTTGGGAAAATTCTGCAATTTTGTTTGGGGACCCAGTCTTTGAGAACCACTGAAGTAAAAAGTCTCAGCCAAAGCAATGTATAGGTTTGTTAGCAATGACATAACGGCATAAACAAACAAAAATAAACTACTGCATCTCAAAAAATCGAAAAGTCATTTGACCATTTAATCAAAATAGCACATCATGATGACAAATACCAGACATTTGGCTATGGAGCTGGTAAAGAAAGTTCCGGAAAATGTCTGGAGTGACTTTTGTGGATGTTTCTCACATATCAGACCTGCGTCATGTTATACAGCTGACAATAATAATGCCACCATTAATATATGGTAAAAAGTGTCATGTTCCAATATAAACAAGGAAGCTTCAGTGACCTGCACTGACCTGACCCACCCACTCTCACTACTATTGTGCCATAATGCTACTGCTGCCACCTTGTGGTAATAGATGTACTCTAATTAGGTAGTCATCAGCATATAGGAGAAGAAAGGAAATGCAGTTAATTTTGCTTGCACAAATAAAAAACATTTCTTTCGCCCCAGTATCGTCATGAATATCACAAATATATGCCAGAAATATCATCATGTAATTTATAATATTGCTAACGCCTATAACGTACAGCCTTTCTGGACAATTACAAGTTCAAAGCAACTGATTGAGTGCGATGTCCTAAAATAGTCATTGCGTTTGTCCGTGCCATACAAAATACTGCGAGTGAACGTGGGTATTAACTGCAAATTTGAACCACCTGACAATGTAACAGTTTTTGGCTGCGTACAGAAATTCCTGTCGGGTTACACAGCTTCCTTTCTCAGGGGCCACTAGTCAGCTGACTGAGTTACTGTAGAGAGCATTATTATTTTCTCTGACACTGCTCTGAGCTCATCAGCTGTGACAGCTGTAATTCTTGGCAGTTTGACGGCTTTTCTCCCCGGTTCATTTCGCCAGCAAAGACGGCCGTGAGACGCCCAGAAATCACTCGTTTTCACTCGCCATGAGTTTATTTGCTCTGTGGCAGCGTCTTATGACGTGTTACAGTAACGGCAGCCTTCAGAAAAGCTTCCAAAGTCTACGTAAATGATAGGACACGGCACAGCAGTTTATAAAACCCCTTAATCCTGACCAGCCACAATATGAAGATGTCATGTCACGGTTGAAATGCATATTAGGATAAAGTTGAGATGCTTGTAAAAATATGCTTTAAACTCTTGTTTGTCTTAGTCGGACTTGAGTTGGACTTTGACCCGGAAGTAGACGCAGAGACGATGTATAAACTGCAGTAATGTTGCCGAAGAAATCATCAAATCTGAATCATTTTGGTTTATAGACAAAACGAGACATCTGATCATCTCGCATGTCCAAAATTGTTCGACAACATACCAAACAACTAATCATTCGTCATTGACAGATCAATCTATGATGACAATAATCACTAGTTGCAGCCCTTTTACGACTGTTGCATGTGATTACTGTGAAAAATTACATATCATCCCATTCATGAACCTCATGAAATGTCACTTCCTGTTTACATCTTGCCCTGCACTCTCCCTTATCACTGTCCTTGTCACTTTTCTTCCACTCTCTCAATCTCAAACATGAAATCTGAAGATAAAAAAAAAGAGAAAGAAATCCCTTCATGCTCTGAATGCACACGTCCTCTGTCTGGACTCAAATAAACTCTCTGCTCAGCACTTTTTCTCCACAATATCTGCCTGCAACATGGCCC